>NW_022163639.1:0-2798 GCF_008728515.1 Papio anubis | reverse complement strand
CACCATAAAGAACAGTTTGTAACTTCCTCAGAAAAAAAGATTGAGCTGCCATATGATCCAGCAATCCTACTGCTGGGTGTACACTCAAAAGAAGAGAAAATGGTATATCAAAGAGACATCTACACTCCTATGTTTGTTGCAGCATTGTTTACAATAGCGAAGACTTGGCAACAGCCTAAGTGTCCGTCAGCAGATGAATGGATAAAGAAAATGTGGTCCTTATATATAACGGAGTACTGTTTAGCCATTAAAAAAAAAAAAAACAGAGAGCCAAATCATGAATGAACTTTCATTCACAATCACTTCAAAGAGAATAAAATATCTAGGAATCCAACTTACAAGGGATGTAAAGGACCTCTTCAAGGAGAACTACAAACCACTGCTCAGTGAAATAAAAGACGACACAAACAAATGGAAGAACATACCATGCTCATGGATAGGAAGAATCAATATCGTGAAAATGGCCATACTGCCCAAGGTTATTTATAGATTCAATGCCATCCCCATCAAGCTACCAATGAGTTTCTTCACAGAATTGGAAAAAACTGCTTTAAAGTTCATATGGAACCAAAAAAGAGCCCATATCTCCAAGACAATCCTAAGTCAAAAGAACAAAGCTGGAGGCATCACGCTACCTGACTTCAAACTCTACTACAAGGCTACAGTAACCAAAACAGCATGGTACTAGTACAAAATAGAGATATAGACCAATGGAACAGAACAGAGCCCTCAGAAATAATATCACACATCTACAGCCATCTGATATTTGACAAACCTGAGAGAAACAAGAAATGGGGAAAGGATTCCCTATTTAATAAATGGTGCTGGGAAAATTGGCTAGCCATAAGTAGAAAGCTGAAACTGGATCCTTTCCTTACTCCTTATACGAAAATTAATTCAAGATGGATTAGAGACTTAAATGTTAGACCTAATACCATAAAAATCCTAGAGGAAAACCTAGGTAGTACCATTCAGGACATAGGCATGGGCAAAGACTTCATGTCTAAAACACCAAAAGCAACGGCAGCAAAAGCTAAAATTGACAAATGGGATCTAATTAAACTAAAGAGCTTCTGCACAGCAAAAGAAACTACCATCAGAGTGAACAGGCAACCTACAGAATGGGAGAAAATTTTTGCAATCTACTCATCTGACAAAGGGCTAATATCCAGAACCTACAAAGAACTCCAACAAATTTACAAGAAAAAAACAAACAACCCCATCAAAAAGTGGGCAAAGGATATGAACAGACATTTCTCAAAAGAAGACATTCATACAGCCAACAGACATATGAAAAAATGCTCATCATCACTGGCCATCAGAGAAATGCAAATCAAAACCACAATGAGATACCATCTCACACCAGTTAGAATGGCGATCATTCAAAAGTCAGGAAACAACAGGTGCTGGAGAGGATGTGGAGAAATAGGAACACTTTTACACTGTTGGTGGGATTGTAAACTAGTTCAACCATTATGGAAAACAGTATGGCGATTCCTCAAGGATCTAGAACTAGATGTACCATATGACCCAGCCATCCCATTACTGGGTATATACCCAAACGATTATAAATCATGCTGCTATAAAGACACATGCACACGTATGTTTATTGCGGCACTATTCACAATAGCAAAGACTTGGAATCAACCCAAATGTCCATCAGTGACAGACTGGATCAAGAGAATGTGGCACATATACACCATGGAATACTATGCAGCCATAAAAAAGGATGAGTTTGTGTCCTTTGTAGGGACATGGATGCAGCTGGAAACCATCATTCTTAGCAAACTATCACAAGAACAGAAAACCAAACACCACATGTTCTCACTCATAGGTGGGAACTGAACAATGAGATCACTTGGACTCGGGAAGGGGAACATCACACACCGGGGCCTATCATGGGGAGGGCGGAGGGATTGCACTGGGAGTTATACCTGATGTAAATGACGAGTTGATGGGTGCTGACGAGTTGATGGGTGCAGCACACCAACATCGCACAAGTATACATATGTAACAAACCTGCACGTTATGCACATGTACCCTACAACTTAAAGTATAATAATAATAAATAAATAAATAAATAAATAAATAAATAAATAAATAAATTGTAGATGCCATATCAGGTGAGGTCCACTCTGCTTTACTCTTTTTGAAGGAACCTAGAACCTCAATGTAATGCTTTTTGTTTTAGAATATGGCCTGCTTTGCATTATTTCCCATTTTTTTTGGACGTAAGTATAGCACGGGCATTAAATATAACTAAGCACCATTGAAGAAAATTGCATCAAATCAGCTGAAGATAAGTGAAGAATGTTTTTATGAGCTACAGGTTTTTGAAAGAGATACATGAGGCTGACAACCTAATAAAAATTTAATAATGTGTGCTCACCCAAAAAAAAAAAAAAAATGAAATCCAGTCATTTGCATCAACGTGGATGGAACTGGAGATAATTGTGTTAAGTGAACTAAGCCAGGCACAGAAACACAAATATTTTATGTTCTCACTTATTTGTGGGATCTAAAATTCACAACAATTGTACTTGTGAACATAGTAAAACGATGGTTACCAGAGGCTGGGAATGGTAGTTGGGGTGTGTTAGGTGAGGTGGGAATGACTATTGAGTACAAAAAATAGAAGATAAAATGAATAAGACCTACTGTTGATAGCACAAAAGGGTGACTATAGTGAATAACTTAATTGTACATTTTAAAATGTATCTTAAAACATATAATTGAATTATAACTCAAAGCATAAATCCTTGAGGGCATGAATACGCCATTCTTCATGATGTAATTAT
>NW_022163638.1:0-2799 GCF_008728515.1 Papio anubis | reverse complement strand
TGGGACCCCGGTTAGATCCAGGTCTTCCCAAGGTGCTGAAGGGGCACACTTTTGCATAATGGTGAAAGGTAAGGAGTTGACGGGGGAGGGCGAGCGGCCAGAAGCCCAGAGGGGCCTTTGAGTAGGTCTTATGGAAAGGAGGTGCTTACAGGATGGAACCTACAAGATGTGACCTCACTTCCTTGCTAACAGACTCCCAGTAGAACTTAGAATTCTGGTAACTAGGCACCCATATTGTACACACAGCCCCATTTCCAGTTCATTTGGTAGGTGACACTGCGGAGAACAACATGTTCTCCTACTGTGTCCCGACGTGCTGCCGACCTCCTCGTCGCAGAAGAAGCCAAAATGAGAGTCTTTCTCGAGAATATACACATTGGTTCAACCCTCACCCTCGACGCCTCTGGCCCTTTGCCAGAAGGCACCCTCAGGTAACACAGGGCCCAGGGCAGGCCCGTCCAGGCCAGGCCTCAGCTGTGCTCATCAGGGCAGCACCGAGTCCCTCCCCATATGTTTAGGGGAAACAGGAGATGAGGGGCCCTCCCTGGACAGGAGCAGGTAGGTTGTCAGGTGTTTGGAGCCTGGTAGGTATGTCAGGTTCACCGGTGGCCCAGACCATGCCTGGCAGGATGGAAACTTCAGTGTCGAGGACACAGTTTGCTGCTCAGATGTGAATCTCAATTAATCTGCCGGAGACCTCAACCTTCTCTGGCTGGAGGTCTATGCAGATGCTCCTCTGTGCCAAACCCTGTTGGGGATGGGGACACCAGGAAGGAGTTCTAATGGGGGTGTGCCACTGTGGGGTCAGCCAGGCAGGCCACTGACACCTCTTGGCCCGGCTCTCGGGCCCTCTCTCTTTGCAGAGCTCCACACAGCAGATCAAGCAGGAGCTGTTGGATGGATTCCATTTCTCCATCTTCTTCAGAAAAGGACAGGGGCCCACCGCCACTAACCATGGCCAGTGCTGGTCTGGGGTGAGACGGGGCACAGAAGGGTCTCCAAAGACAGGGACTCCAGAAAACTAGGGTGGGCCCAGGACTCAACATGAATATGGGGACTCCCTAAGCTCTGTCCTAGGGATTTCCCACTTGAGTGACCCACTGTCCTCTCCCAAAGGAATTTGGCTGCCAGTAGTCCCCAGTGGCAATCTGGTTACAGGCAAAGTCCCTTTCACCTATCAGAGGAAGATGAGGGAACATCCTTGTTTTCACTTCATGCTATGCCAGGAGTATCTCAGCATGTTGCCACAAAGAATTGAGTACAGTGATAACACTGCAGCAACATACTCATAATGTTATCATTTTAACTCCCCACCGTAAGTGTATCTCTGGCAACAGGCATCTCTGCTGCCCTGCCCTGCGAGACCTCCTGCAGGACTTAAAATCCAAAACTTTAACACAAATAAGGTGGGGGTGGACATTGATTACAACAAAAGAAGGTGAAGCTTCTTTATGGATCTGTTTTTAAAGTGTCATCTCACAGAACTCATCCCTGCATCCCCATCAGGCAGGAGCTACACCCTCGCATCTCACTGTAATATTGCTTAAGGGAGGCCATGCTCCACAGGGGTCAGCCTCTCAGTGCTGGTGGAGCCTGTCATGATAAAATTCCCTTTCTAGGCACCTGTTCTGCAGGGACCATAATCCTCTCTGTGTCCTAATAGGCTGGAGCAGTTTGCCAGGGCTGCCATAACATGGCACGTCACTGAAGGGCTTAACCACAGAAATCCGGTTCCTCACAATTCTGGAGACTGGAACTCCAACGTCAAGTTGTCAGCCTGGGGTGGTTTCTTTGGGCCCCTCTCCTTGCTGTGGAGATGGCTGACTTCTATGTCGGTCAGCACAGTGTCTTCTCTTCAACGTCTCTGTGCACTCACCACCTCTCCTTGTAAGAACCCCAGGCATATTAAATTAGGGGCCAGTCTAATGAACTCACTTCACTTCAATTACCTCTTAGAGTACTCTGTGTCCAGACGCAGTCACATTTTCTGGGGTTGAGAATAGAAACAGTTACATTTGGGGGAGGGAACACAATTCAACCCATAAAATATACAAATATCCTGTGGAAGACAGACACCCGGGAAAGGGATATCTGGGTGAAAAGATACGCAGATAGCCGAGTTTCAACAGCTCTAGCCAGTTGATTTTCCAGAAGGGCTCCAGCTGGTCACACGGTCACCAGCAGCCTCTGAAGGTAGCTGCGTCTCTGACTGCAGCCTCCCCTGAATACTAACATGCTTTCAACTTTTTGCCAGTCTGCTGTCTGGATGGCAGAGAAAATCACCTAGTTTCATTTCCCCTTTCAAACATACATTTGCTTAACCTTTCACAGCTTCAGTAACTACCTAAGTTTTCTCTTCCCCGAGTCGCCTGGCAAATCCTGGGCCTTGGGATGCACTTTCTCCCACTCAGGAGTCTTCCGGAATTTTCCACTTGGCCGGGGCTGGGATGGCCAAAGCTGTTTCTCCAGACTCACGTTTATGTTAAAGGAACGAAAACAATCATATCCCCCTTGTCTGGTGTGCAGTCACTAAAATGAGGAGGGGATCAGGGCCCTTCCCCTGCGTATCAGAAGTGCAGCCTCAGGTGGCCTAGAGGGAATTTCATCCAGTCCTCCCCATGGAAGGTGCTCCCTTCTGACCCGGGTGCTGCTGAGCAGACATTTGACATCCAAAAGCCCACGTCTCTTCTCTACCATGAGGGTGATTTGTGAGGATTGCAGGGATGATGCTCTTCATGTAGGCTGTTGATACAGAGGGCGCCATTGCCCCACAGCTGACAAACACTGTGACGGTGCCTT
>NW_022163637.1:0-2799 GCF_008728515.1 Papio anubis | reverse complement strand
AGGCAAGGCAACAAAAGGCACAAGTGGAGGCAAGGCAACAAAAGGCAAAAGTGAAGGCAAGGCACGAGGCAAGGCAAGGCAAGGCAAGGCAACTCATGGCAAAATGCAAGCCAAGGCAAGACAAAGCAAAAGCCAAGGCAAGCCAAGGAAGAAGGCAAGGCAAGGCATGGTAAGGCACCAGGCAACGCAAGGCAAGGCACAAGGCAAGGCAAGGTACCAGGCAACGAAAGGCAAGACACAAGACAAGGCAAGGAAAAGCACAAACCAAGGCAAGGCATGGAAAGTCACAAGGCAAGGCAAGTGAAGGAAAGGCGTTGCCATGACTTGCCTTGTCTTTGCTTTGCCTTGCCTTACCTTGTGCCCAACCTTGCCTTGCTTTTGGCCTTGCCTCCCCTTGCTTTGTGTTTTGCCTTACCTTGCCTTGCCTTGCTTGTGCCTTGCCTTGCCTTGTGCCTTATTTTGGGCTTTGCCTTTCCTTGCCTTGTGCCTTTCCTTGCTTTCCCTATGCTTGTGCCTTGCTTTGCCTTGCCTGGACGTGCCTTGTGCCTTGCCTTGCCTCATCTTGCCTTGTGCCTTGCCTTTCCTTGGTTTGTGCCTTGCTTTAATTGCCTTGTGCCATGTTCTTGTCATACGTTGCCTTGTGCATTGCCTTGCCTAGTGCCATGCCTTGTCTTGCCTTCTACCTTCCCTTGCCTAGCCTTGTACCTTGCCTTGCCTTGTGTTTTGTCTTGTCTTGCCTTGTGCCTAATCTTGCCTAGCCTTGTACCTTGCCTTGCCTTGTGCCTTGTCTTGTGCTTTGTGCCTTGTCTTGCCTTGTGCCTTGTCTTGCCTTGCCTTGCCTTTTGCCTTGCCTTGCCTTGCCTTGCCTTGTGCTTTGCCTTGCCTTGCCTTGCCTTGTGCCTTGTCTGGCCTTGGCCTGGGTCTTGCCTTTCCTTGCCTTGTGTCTTGCCTTGCATTGCCTTGCCTTGTGCCGTTGCTTGCTTTGCCTTGCCATGGCTTGTGCCTTGCCTTGCCTTTTGCTTTGCTTGCCCTTTGCTTTGGCCTTGCCTTGTCCCTTCCCTTGCCTTGCCTTGTGCATTACACCTTGCCTTGCCTTGCCTTGCCTTGGGATATGCCTTACCTTACATTGTGTCATGCCTTGTGTTGCCTTGTGTTTGCCTTGCCTTGTTTTGTGCTTTTCCTTGCCTGGCCTTGCCTTGCCTTGTAACTTGCATTGCATTGCCTTTGGCCTGGCCTTGCCTTGCTTTGTTTTGTGTCTTGCATTGCCTTGCCTTTTACCTTGCCTTTTGCCTTGCCTTGACTTGCCTTTTGCCTTGCCTTCCCTTGTCTTGCCTTGTGCCTTGCCTTGCCTTACCTTGCCTTGCACCTTGACTTGCCTTGCTTTGTGCCTTGTGCCTTGCCTTGCCTTGCCTGTGTTGCTTTGTGCCTTCCCTTGCCTTGCCTTGTGCCTTTTCTTGCCTTGCCTTGTACCTTGCCTTTGCTTTGTGCCTTGCCTTGCCTTGCCTTGCCTTGCCTTTTGCATTGCCTATCCTTGCTTTGCCTTGCCTTGTGCCTTCCCTTCTTTTGCCTTGCCTTGCCTTGTGCCTTGGCTTGCTGAGCCTTTCCTTCCCATGTGGCTTGCCTTGCCGACCTTCCTTTGTGCCTCACCTTGCCTTGCTTTGTGCCTTGACTTTCATTGGATTGTGCCTTGCCTTGACTTGGCTTGTGTCTTTTCATACATTGCCTTATGCCTTGTCTTGCCTTGAGCCTTGCTTTGCCTTGCCTCGTGCCTTGTCTTGCCTTGCCATGTTTTATACTTTGCCTTGGCTTGTGCCTTGCCTTGTTTTGCCTTATGCCTCATCATATTTTGCGTTATGCATTGCCTTGCCTTGTCCCTTGCCTTCCCTTGCCTTGTGCCTAGCCTTGCCTTGTGACTTGCCTTGCCATGGCCTTGCTTTGCCTGGCCTTTCCTTGCCTTATGCCTTGCCTTGCTTCAACTTGCTTTGTGCCTCGCCTTGCCTTGTCTTGTGCCTTGCTTTTTCTTGTGACTTTCTTCTCTTGCCTTGTGCCTTGACTTGCCTTGTGCCTTCCCTTGTTTTGCCTTGTGCTTTGCCTTCTCTTGTCTTGCCTTGGCCTTGCCTTGCCTTACCTTGCCTTGCCTTGTCTTGCCTTGCCTTGCCTTGCCTTGTGCCTTGCCTTGTTTTGTTCCTTTCCATGCCTTTCCTTGTCTTGTGCCTTGGCTTGTCTTGTGCCTTGCCTCGCCTTGCCATTTCTTGTGTTTTGTTTTGCTTTGTGTGTTGCCTTCTGCCTTGCCATGACTTGTGCGTTGTCTTGCCTTGAGTGTTGCCTTGCCTTTCCTTGCTTTGTGCCTTGCCTTGCCTAGCCTTTCTTTGTGCTTTTCCTTGTCTTATACCTTGTTTTGCCTTGCCCCTTGCCATGACTTGCCTTTGCTTTGCATTACCTTGTCTTGTGCCTTGCCTTGTGCCCAACCTTGATTTATCTTTCACCTTGCCTTGCTTTGTGTTTTGCGTTGCCTTGTGACTTGCCTTGCCTTGCCTTGCTTGTGCCTTGTTTTGCCTTGGCTTGCTGTGCCTTATCTTGTGTTTTGCCCTGCCTTATCTTGTGCTTTGCCTTACCTTGCTTTGCCTACCCTCGTGCCTTGCTTTGCCTTGCCTTGCGCCTTGCCTGGACTTGTCTTATGCCTTGCCTTGCCTTGCCTTGCCTTCTGCCTTGACTTTCGCCTTGACTTTCCTTGGCTTGTTCCTTGCTTTAAATTGCCTTGTGACATGTGTCTTGTCATACCTTGCCTGTGCCTTGCCT
>NW_022163636.1:0-2803 GCF_008728515.1 Papio anubis | reverse complement strand
TTCCCTGTGGACATTTACTGATTCTAAAGTAGCAGCTGAGAGGATGAACTAGGAGTCTAGGGCCCTCTGGGAGCGGTGAATGGAATCTGGCATATTTTTGGTCACATTAGGCTGGGACCCCAAAAGGCTGTACAAACCAGACCACCGTGGACTTCCACCCAACTTTCTGTCATTTAGGTGCCCCCGGAAACTTCAAGCTCTGAACTTGAATTAAAAGTGGTTCTTGTCTGGCAGCACCTTCCCCATCCCTACCCTCGGGTACCTTAAAGGTATCACAGCGAAAAATCCTTTCTGGAGGAAAATAGCATCAGCCTAAGCTGATCATTTTTACAAACAGTTTTTTCAAATACCATCTAATATGTAATCAAAGATAACCAAATCTATGAGAAGACTCAATAAGCAATAATATGCAGAGACAACGAAACAGACCCGTGGGGACTCCATATACTGTAAAAAGCAGGATCAGCCTTAACACAACTATTCTTACTGTGCTCAAGGAAGTAAAAGTCAAGCTTGACATTTTTGGCAGGGAACTGGAAAGAATAAAAAGTGACAGCAGATTTGAAAAAAGAACAACATAAGAATTCTAGGACTGGCTGGGAATGGTGGCGCATGCCTGTAGTCCCAGCAACTTGGGAGACTGAGGCTGGAAGATAGCTTGAACTCAGGAGGCGGAGGTTGCAATGAGCCGAGATCACACCATTGCACTCCAGCCTGGGTGACAGAGCAAGACTCTGTCTCAAAAAATAAAAATAAGAGAAATAGGTAACAAAAGCCACGAACAGCAGGAAAAGTTATAAAAAATCTCAAAAAAAAAAAACAAAACAAAAAAACCCCCAAACCCCAGTACAGTAATTTCCCTTCTCATTGAGAAGTAAATGGAGCTGAGCCTGCCCTTTCTCCACTCTCTTCTGACTTGCCCTCTTGCTTCATGCCTGGGCCCCAGCCCATTGCTCCTCTTGGAATTATTTCTGGTTTCCTATGGTGTCTGGGCTGAAAGCCAAATGCAATGACAATGCACACCTGTAGCCTGAAGTAGATTCTCTCTGTCACCTCTTCAAGGATCGTTGGCATTCTTTTTTTTTTTTTCCAGAGCATGCTTGGTAAACTCTCTTCTCCCTGTCCAGATGGACCTGAAGTCATTCATTCCTCTGGCATTGAGCTCATCTTGCTGTTCCCTCTGCAGCTGCTCTAAACGAGCACCTTGACCGAGCCCTGGCTGGGTGAGGCGACTTCTGCCGTGGGCTTCCGGCCATCTGGTCCAACTCTGCCCACGCTGCACCTGCCCTGTCCTAGGATGCAGCATCTCCCAGCACTCCCGCTCCAAGCTCTCATTCACTCAGACATCTCTCTCTGCTTATCTTTTCTTCCATTCTGCTTGCCCAAATATCCTCTGGACTAAAGGACATGTACAAATAATATTTTAACAAACGTTACCAGATCATGTCCCAGAAAGTTCGCACCAAATAATATTCCTTCCAAATGTGTAAATGTTTTTTATTCACCACATCCCTGACAGCACTGGATGTCAACAGACATAAACATTTTTGTCTTAATAGGTGACAAGGGACATCACTTCCTATTTTGGCTTAGAATTATTTGATTATGACTGAGGTTGTGCATCTTTTGCATGTTTTTTTCCTTTTTTTTAAAAATGGGAGATCAAGCATCAGTTTTGTGTTTATTGGCTATATTTTTTTGGTATTAGACTATTTTCTTTGACTGTTTTAAATTTTTTCATCTTTTCTCATTTATTTGTGTAAACTCTTTTAAATTGAGGAATTTATCATATTGCATATGATATCATATGTTGCAAATAATATTTTTACCTATAAAATATTTACCCTTTTTTTAGTCAGACATATCCACCTTTTTCTTTGTAGATTTGGACTTGGAATTTACTTAGAAATGTTTCCCTCACTGCGGCGGGGCGTGGTGGCTCACACCTGTAATTCCAGCACTTTGGGAGGCCGAAGCTGACGGATCACGAGGTCAAGAGATCGAGACCATCCTGGTCAACTTGGTGAAACCCCTTCTCTACTAAAAATACAAAAATTAGGCTGGGCGCGGTAGCTCACACCTATAATCCCAGCACTTTGGGAGGCTGAGGGGGGCGGATCACGAGGTCAGGAGATTGAGACCATCCTGGCTAACACGGTGGAACCCCATCTCAATACAAAAAATTAGCTGGGCGTGGTGGCGGGCGCCTGTAGTCCCAGCTACTCCGGAGGCTGAGGCAAGAGAATGGCGTGAATTGGGAGGCAGAGCTTTCAGTGAACGGAGAGCGCGCCACTGCACTCCAGCCTGGCATCAGAGCGAGACTCCGTCTCAAAACAAAAGCGAAGCAAAGCTGGATCCCTACCTCACTTCTCACATAAAAATACTTTCTCAGTAGATTTATTTTTATAATCTTGCAGAGGACGGAAGGTGATCTGCCGGCCTCCGCCTCCCAAAGTGCTGGGATTACAGGCATGAACCACTGCACCCAGCCTTTTCTCTCTCTCTCTCTCTTTTTTTTTTTTTTTTCATAAAGAGTAGCTAGTTGTAATTGTCGCCATACTTTATTTTATTTTGAGACAGGGTCTTGCTCTGATGCCCAGGCTGGAGTGCAGTGGCATGATCACGGCTCACTGCAGCCTCTTATCTCCTGGGCTCAAGCGATCCTCCCACCTCAGCCTCCTGAGCAGCTGAGTCTACTTGCACATGCATCAATCTTTTTAAAATTTTTTAATTTTTAGTAGAGACTAGGTCTTGCTATGTTGCCCAAGCTAGTCTTGAATTCCTGAGCTCAAGAGATCCTCCC
>NW_022163635.1:0-2803 GCF_008728515.1 Papio anubis | reverse complement strand
GCCAGAGGCCCCATGCAAGTCCAAAATGTGCCCAGGCAGTCATCAAATCTTAAAGTTCCAAAATCTCCTTTGACACCACGTCTCACATCCAGAGCACGCTGATGCAAGGAGTGGGCTTCCACGCCCTTGGACAGCTCCACCACTGTGGCTCTGCAGGGCACAGCTCCGCAGTCACTTTCACAGGCTGATGTTGAGTTCCTACAGCTTTTCCAGGTGCACTGTACAAACTGATGATGGATCTTCCGAGGTCTGGAAGATGATGGCCCTCTTCTCACAGCTCTGCTAGGCAGTGCCCCAGTGGGGACTCTGTGTGCGGGCTCCAAACCCACATTTCCCCTCTGTATTGCCTCACTAGAGTTCCGAATAAGGGTTCACCCCTGCAGCAGACTTCTGCCTAGACATCCAGTCATTTCCATACATCCTCTGAAGTTTAGGCAGAGGCTCCCAAAGCTCAACTCTTGTCTTCTGTGCTCCCGCAGGCCCAACACCATGTGGAAGCCACCAAGGCTTGGGGCTTGCACCATCTGAAACAACTGCCTGAGCTGTACCTGGGCCCCTTTTAACTGAAGCTGGAGCTGGATCAGCTGGAATGAAGGACACCATGCCCTGAGACTGCACAGAGCAGCATGGCCCTAGGCCCAGCTCATGAAACCAGTGTTCCTTCTTAGGCCTCTGGGCCTATGATGGGCAGGGCTGTTGTGAAGATCTCTGACATGCACTGGAGACATTTTCCCCATTGTCTTGGCTATCAACACGTGGCTCCTTGTTGTGTTTGCAAATTTGTGCAGCCAGCTTGAATTTCTCCTCAGAAAATGGGTTTTTCTATTCTATCTCAGCCTGGACTTCATTATCCATATCACTATCAGCATTTTGATCAAGACCATTCAACAAGTCTCTAGGCAGTTCCAAACTTTCCAACATTTTCTTGTCTTCTTCTGAGCCCACCAAACTGTTCCAACCTCTGCCTGTTACCCAGTTCCAAAGTTGCTTCCATGTTTTCAGGATATCTTTATAGCAGTACCCCATTCTGCCAGTACGTGTAATCTATATTAGTCCATTCTCACACTGCTATAAAGATACTACCTGAGAATGAGTAATTTATAAACAAAAGAGGTTTAATTGACTCACCGTTCTGCATGGCTGGGGAAGCCTCAGGAAACACAATCGTAGCGGAAGCCAAAGGGGAAACAAGGCATGTCTTACATGCAGCAGGAGAGAGAGAAAGTGCAAGTGAAACCGTCACTTTTAAAACCATCAGATCTTGTGAGAACTCCCTATCAGGAGAACAACATGGGGGAAACTGCTGCCATGATCCAATCACTCCCACCATGTCCCTCCCTCAACAGGTGGGGATTATGTTCAAGATTAGATTTCAGTGGGGACACAGAACCAAACCGTATCACTCCTCTTTCACGCTCTTCATTGGATAAAATGGATGATTTGACAAGCAGTAAAGAGGTACTGCGGCCACTGCTAGACTAGAATGCTCCATGAAAGAGTCACAGTCTCCTACCACGAGTGACAGAGTCATCAATTTGAAATCCTTCTAGAATAAAACATGGAAGGAAGGTATTTCGGCTTTGAAGCACATGCACTCAATCATAAAATAACTATCAGGAGAGCATTTAGGATCAGTGATGATTCCCATTGCTCTGTGTGCTAGTTTCTGGAAGAAATGAAGCTGATTCTCTTGTTGAACATTAAATGCAGAATATGGACCCTGAAAATTGTCTTTCATATCACCCCCACCCTGCACCAACAGACTCAGAAATTCAGTGGGGAGACTTATGGATCGCGTTTGAGAATTGCTGGTCTACATAAGCCAAAGAGGTGTCTGTAACCAGTAAACAATTATTTGGGATTTCTGTGCAGCAAACTGTTAAGAGATGGAGGAAGGGAGAACATCTTCATGAGAAGTCACATAATTACAGTCAAGTTAGAAATAATCAGACACAGATAGCACCAGTTATTCAGAAAATTGACCAAGGAACAAGAGTTTTGGAGAAGGAGTAGGGTGCTAAATAAAATGTATTTTAATCCTACCAGGAAAGGCAATCCAAGCATCAGTTGTACTCTTATAGTTAAATACTGATTATCGCCATTGTACAAGGATGGGGGACCAACACTTTATAAAGAAATGCCACCTAAAATGCAGACACACAGTATGTAAATCAAGCATAATCCTAAAGTGTTGGTTAGCACATCAGAGGAGTGATAAAAAGCCTAAACTCCTCATCCCATCCACGAAGAGAGGCTTGGCAGCCTCCTGAGGAAAAGCTTTGTTCTATCTCAAACTATAGCCTCACATTTTTAAAAACAATTTACTTAAACTCATTTCCCAGCAGAAATTGAAAAAGGAGCATTTGTTCTGTGAAGTTGCGTAGGAGAAACTTGACCTTGCCAGAGGAAAGGGCTGTCCCAGGAACACTTGGCAAGAGAGGGCGGTAGTTTGTGCTGCTGTGAACCACAGCAGCTACTTTCTGCTTCTCTCTACATATCTTTGTGCTCACTAAAGCAGAGACGCCATGAGATATTATATGACCCAGCAACCTCATTACACTGCATTTCATTGGAAACCTGACTGTGGTCCCACAGTTCTAGTTGAGCATCAGCCCTGACATTGAATTCTGTTTCTGTATCATCTTGGGCAAGTGCTTTATATTTAGGATCACAGATTTGTCACGGGTACAATAACCATTCTTACCTCACAAAATTATGAGGGTTCCCAAGAATGTAGGAAATCATCTAGTCTGGTACGGACTCATTAAATCATCTACTTCTCTGGTGACAGAGCTGAGACTGG
>NW_022163634.1:0-2804 GCF_008728515.1 Papio anubis | reverse complement strand
TAGGTCCTACTTAGCCCCAGAGGCGTGCACCACCATGCCCGCTAATTACAAAAAGTTGTTGGCCGGGCGCGGTGGCTCACACCTGTAATCCCAGCTCTTTGGGAGGCCAAGGCGGGTAGATCACGAGGTCAAGAGATGGAGACCATCCTGGCTAACACGGTGAAACCCAGTCTCTACTAAAAATACAAAAAATTAGCCGGGTGTGGTGCCGGGGGCCTGTAGTCCCAGCTACTCAGGAGGCTGAGGCAGGAGAATGGTGTGAACCTGGGAAATGGAGCTTGCAGTGATTCGAGATCACTCCAATGCCCTCCAGCCTGGGCGACAGAGGGAGACTCCGTCTCAAAATAAATAAATAAATAATAAATAAATAAATAAAAATAAAACTAAGCCCTTCCTGATGGCCACTGGGGGGTCGGGGGTCGGGGGTCGGGGGGGCGTCTGGCTATGGCTGGGGAACTCATTTGGTTTTTCTCCTCCTCTTCTTTTTATTTTTTGGTAGAGACGGGGTCTCTCTTCATTGCCCAGGCTGGTCTCCAACTCCTGGGCTCAAGCAATCCTCCTGCCTCAGCCTCCCAAAGTGTTGGGATTACAGGCCTGAGACTCCGTGCCTAGCTGGCTTTCTTTTTTTTTTGAGACGGAGTCTTGCTCTGTCACCCAGGCTGGAGTGCAGTGGCGAGATCTCGGCGGCTCACTGTGTTATACGTAAATTTTCAGTGTCGCAAAAGAAGTAGCACCCGAATGTACATTTTTCTCAGCTAGGAAATTTACTTCTATAGAAGGGGGCGTCTCATAGATGGAGCAATGGCGAGCGCTTGGACAAGGGAGGGGAAGGTTCTTATTCCTGACACAGGTAGTGCCTACTGCTGTGTGGTTAGACCTCACAATCTAAATGCGATTGGCCTTTTTTTTTTTTTTTTTTTTTTTTCCCGCCCAGGCTGGAGTACAGTGGTGCGATCTTGGCTCACTGCAAGCTCTGCCTCCTGGGTTCATGCCATTCTTCTGCCTTAGCCTTCTGAGTAGTTGAGACTACAAGCGTATGCCATCGTGTCTGGCTAATTTTTGTGTTTTTGGTAGAAAGAGGTTTCACCACGTTGGCCAGGATGGTCTCGATCTCCTGACCTTGAGATCCACCTGCCTCGGCCTCCCACAGTGCTGGGATTACAGGCATGAGCCACTGCGCCTGGCCTTAAGTGGTTCTTTAAAGTCTGATTCATTGTTTCTACTTTCCCTGATGAGGGTGGGTGTCAAGGAGTGTGGTATTCTTATTTAATGTCTGATGTTTGGAATAGTATTTTTTTTTTTTTTTTTTTTTTTTTTGAGGCAGAGTCTCGCTCTGTCACCCATGCTGGAGTGTAGTGGCACCATCTTGTCTCACTGTAACCTCTGCCTCCCGGGTTCAAACGATCCTCCTGCCTCAGCCTCCTGAGTAGCTAGGATACAGGTGCAGGCCGAGACGTTTGGCTAATTTTTTATATTTTAGTAGAGATGGGGTTTCACCATGTTGCTCAGGCTGGTCTGAAACTCCTGAGCTCAGGTGATCCACCCACCTCGGCCTCCCAAGGTGCTGGGATTACAGGCATGAGCCACCGCGCACAGCCTACACTGATAACTTCGAGCAAACTTTACTTTTGTTGAGAACTTTGTAAGTTTGGGATTTTAATTATCCTTTGCTATTAATAAGACTTCATTCAGTCTAATACATATATATTTTTAATGTATAAGCCACTTCAAAGGCATACTTAGAATTGGTATAGATGGTTCCTTCCTGGTTCTCTAAGTATTTTAAGGCTTGGCTGAGTGCAAACAGCTCAATATGCTTAAGCAGACCAATTATTAGGAAACTTTCTTAGCTCTATTTTTTTTTTTTTTTTTTTTGAGACGGAGTCTCTCTCTGTCGCCCAGGCTGGAGTGCAGTGGCGGGATCTTGGCTCACTGTAAGCTCCACCTCCTGGGTTCTTTCTCTCTCTCTCTCTGAGATGGAGTCTTGTTCTGTCGCCCAGGCTGGAGGGCAGTGGCATAATCTCGGCTCACTGCAACCTCCATTCTTCTGCCTCAGCCTCCTTAGTAGCTGGGACTACAGGCACCTGCCACCGTGCCTGGCTAATTTTTTGTATTTTTCTCAGAGACAGGGTTTCACCGTGTTAGCCAGGATGGTCTCGATTTCCTGACCTCGTGATCCGCCCTCCTCAGCCTCCCAAAGTACTGGGATTCCAGGCCTGAGCTGCCACGCCGGGCCTACTCTTGGCTTTTAAAAGAATGGGGCAGATTGCTTTTCCTTTACTACTTCTATCCTTTTCTCTCTCTCTTTGACACTGTCTCTCTCTCACTTTCTCTGTTCCCCCTGTCAGTGTTTCTCTTTCCTCGAAGATGTTTTTTTCCTGTCTCAGAATCTCTTTTATAGGCTTATTTTTCTAGTTCTGTTTCCTTTGTAATTTGTGGTTAATACCTGGCCAATTGTTAGTGACAAATTCCTTTCCCAAGAGGATTCTTGACACCTAACCAGCATATTCTCTCATTCTTTTAATCTGTTCTGTTCTTTTTCTTTGAGACGGAGTCTCACTCTGTCGCCCAGGCTGGAGTGCAGTGGCACGATCTCGGCTCACTGCAAACTCTGCCTCCCAGGTTCATGCCGCCATCCTCCTGCCTTAGCCTCCCGAGTAGCGGGGATTACAAGCGCCCGTCACCACGCCCGGCTGATTTTTTGTATTTTCAGTAGAGATGGGGTTTCACCGTGTTAGCCAGGATGGTCTCCATCTCCTGACCTTATCATCCGCCCGCCTTGGCCTCCCAAAGTGCTGCAATTA
>NW_022163633.1:0-2806 GCF_008728515.1 Papio anubis | reverse complement strand
TCTCTCAGACCACAGTGCAATCAAACTAGAACTCAGGACTAAGAAACTCAATCAAAACCGCTCAACTACATGGAAACTGAACAACCAGCTCCTGAATGACTACTGGGTACATAATGAAATGAAGGCAGAAATAAAGATGTTCTTTGGAATCCATGAGAACAAAGATACAACATACCAGAATCTCTGGGACACATTTAAAGCAGTGTGTAGAGGGAAATTTATAGCACTAAATGCCCACAAGAGAAAGCTGGAAAGATCTAAAATTGACAGCCTAACATCACAATTAAAAGAACTGGAGAAGCAAGAGCACACATTCAAAAGCTAGCAGAAGGCAAGAAACAACTAAGATCAGAGCAGAACTGAAGGAGATAGAGACACAAAAAACCCTCCAAAAAATCAATGAATCCAGGAGTTGGTTTTTTGAAAAGATCAACAAAATTGACAGACCACTAGCAAGACTAATAAAGAAGAAACGAGAGAAGAATCAAATTGACGCAATTAAAAATGATAAAGGGGATATCACCACCGACCCCACAGAAATACAAACTACCATCAGAGAATACTATAAACACCTCTACGCAAATAAACTGGAAAATCTAGAAGAAATGGATAATTTCCTGGACACTTACACTCTTCCAAGACTAAACCAGGAAGAAGTTGAATCCCTGAATAGACCAATAGCAGGCTCTGAAATTGAGGCAATAATTAATAGCCTACCAACCAAAAAAAGTCCAGGACCAGATGGATTCACAGCTGAATTCTACCAGAGGTACAAGGAGGAGTTGGTACCATTCCTTCTGAAACTATTCCAATCAATAGAAAAAGAGGGAATCCTCCCTAACTCATTTTATGAGGCCAACATCATCCTCATACCAAAGCCTGGCAGAGATACAACAAAAAAAGAGAATTTTAGACCAATATCCCTGATGAACATCGATGCAAAAATCCTCAATAAAATACTGGCAAACCAGATTCAACAACACATCAAAAAGCTTATCCACCATGATCAAGTGGGCTTCATCCCTGGGATGCAAGGCTGGTTCAACATTCGCAAATCAATAAACATAATCCAGCATATAAACAGAACCAAAGACAAGAACCACATGATTATCTCAATAGATGCAGAAAAGGCTTTTGACAAAATTCAACAGCCCTTCATGCTAAAAACGCTCAATAAATTCGGTATTGATGGAACGTACCTCAAAATAATAAGAGCTATTTATGACAAACCCACAGCCAATATCATACTGAATGGGCAAAAACTGGAAAAATTCCCTTTGAAAACTGGCACAAGACAGGGATGCCCTCTCTCACCACTCCTATTCAACATAGTGTTGGAAGTTCTGGCTAGGGCAATTAGGCAAGAGAAAGAAATCAGGGGTATTCAGTTAGGAAAAGAAGAAGTCAAATTGTCCCTGTTTGCAGATGACATGATTGTATATTTAGAAAACCCCATTGTCTCAGCCCAAAATCTCCTTAAGCTGATAAGCAACTTCAGCAAAGTCTCAGGATACAAAATTAATGTGCAAAAATCACAAGCATTCTTATACACCAATAACAGACAAACAGAGAGCCAAATCATGAATGAACTTCCATTCACAATTGCTTCAAAGAGAATCAAATACCTAGGAATCCAACTTACAAGGGATGTAAAGGACCTCTTCAAGGAGAACTACAAACCACTGCTCAGTGAAATCAAAGAGGACACAAACAAATGGAAGAACATACCATGCTCATGGATAGGAAGAATCAATATCGTGAAAATGGCCATACTGCCCAAGGTAATTTATAGATTCAATGCCATCCCCATCAAGCTACCAATGAGTTTCTTCACAGAATTGGAAAAAACTGCTTTAAAGTTCATATGGAACCAAAAAAGAGCCCGCATCTCCAAGACAATCCTAAGTCAAAAGAACAAAGCTGGAGGCATCACGCTACCTGACTTCAAACTATACTACAAGGCTACAGTAACCAAAACAGCATGGTACTGGTACCAAAACAGAGATATAGACCAATGGAACAGAACAGAGTCCTCAGAAATAATACCACACATCTACAGCCATCTGATTTTTGACAAACCTGAGAAAAACAAGAAATGGGGAAAGGATTCCCTATTTAATAAATGGTGCTGGGAAAATTGGCTAGCCATAAGTAGAAAGCTGAAACTGGATCCTTTCCTTACTCCTTATACGAAAATTAATTCAAGATGGATTAGAGACTTAAATGTTAGACCTAATACCATAAAAACCCTAGAGGAAAACCTAGGTAGTACCATTCAGGACATAGGCATGGGCAAAGACTTCATGTCTAAAACACCAAAAGCAACAGCAGCAAAAGCCAAAATTGACAAATGGGATCTCATTAAACTAAAGAGCTTCTGCACAGCAAAAGAAACTACCATCAGAGTGAACAGGCAACCTACAGAATGGGAGAAAATTTTTGCAATCTACTCATCTGACAAAGGGCTAATAGCCAGAACCTACAAAGAACTCAAACAAATTTACAAGAAAAAAACAAACAACCCCATCAAAAAGTGGGCAAAGGATATGAATAGACATTTCTCAAAAGAAGACATTCATACAGCCAACAAACACATGAAAAAATGCTCATCATCACTGGCCATCAGAGAAATGCAAATCAAAACCACAATGAGATACCATCTCACACCAGTTAGAATGGCGATCATTAAAAAGTCAGGAAACAACAGGTGCTGGAGAGGATGTGGAGAAATAGGAACACTTTTACACTGTTGGTGGGATTGTAAACTAGTTCAACCATTATGGAAAACAGTATGGCGATTCCTCAA
>NW_022163632.1:0-2806 GCF_008728515.1 Papio anubis | reverse complement strand
TCTCTCAGACCACAGTGCAATCAAACTAGAACTCAGGACTAAGAAACTCAATCAAAACCGCTCAACTACATGGAAACTGAACAACCAGCTCCTGAATGACTACTGGGTACATAATGAAATGAAGGCAGAAATAAAGATGTTCTTTGAAATCAATGAGAACAAAGATACAACATACCAGAATCTCTGGGACACATTTAAAGCAGTGTGTAGAGGGAAATTTATAGCACTAAATGCCCACAAGAGAAAGCTGGAAAGATCTAAAATTGACAGCCTAACATCACAATTAAAAGAACTGGAGAAGCAAGAGCACACATTCAAAAGCTAGCAGAAGGCAAGAAATAACTAAGATCAGAGCAGAACTGAAGGAGATAGAGACACAAAAAACCCTCCAAAAAATCAATGAATCCAGGAGTTGGTTTTTTGAAAAGATCAACAAAATTGACAGACCACTAGCAAGACTAATAAAGAAGAAACGAGAGAAGAATCAAATTGACGCAATTAAAAATGATAAAGGGGATATCACCACCGACCCCACAGAAATACAAACTACCATCAGAGAATACTATAAACACCTCTACGCAAATAAACTGGAAAATCTAGAAGAAATGGATAATTTCCTGGACACTTACACTCTTCCAAGACTAAACCAGGAAGAAGTTGAATCCCTGAATAGACCAATAGCAGGCTCTGAAATTGAGGCAATAATTAATAGCCTACCAACCAAAAAAAGTCCAGGACCAGATGGATTCACAGCTGAATTCTACCAGAGGTACAAGGAGGAGTTGGTACCATTCCTTCTGAAACTATTCCAATCAATAGAAAAAGAGGGAATCCTCCCTAACTCATTTTATGAGGCCAACATCATCCTCATACCAAAGCCTGGCAGAGATACAACAAAAAAAGAGAATTTTAGACCAATATCCCTGATGAACATCGATGCAAAAATCCTCAATAAAATACTGGCAAACCAGATTCAACAACACATCAAAAAGCTTATCCACCATGATCAAGTGGGCTTCATCCCTGGGATGCAAGGCTGGTTCAACATTCGCAAATCAATAAACATAATCCAGCATATAAACAGAACCAAAGACAAGAACCACATGATTATCTCAATAGATGCAGAAAAGGCTTTTGACAAAATTCAACAGCCCTTCATGCTAAAAACGCTCAATAAATTCGGTATTGATGGAACGTACCTCAAAATAATAAGAGCTATTTATGACAAACCCACAGCCAATATCATACTGAATGGGCAAAAACTGGAAAAATTCCCTTTGAAAACTGGCACAAGACAGGGATGCCCTCTCTCACCACTCCTATTCAACATAGTGTTGGAAGTTCTGGCTAGGGCAATTAGGCAAGAGAAAGAAATCAGGGGTATTCAGTTAGGAAAAGAAGAAGTCAAATTGTCCCTGTTTGCAGATGACATGATTGTATATTTAGAAAACCCCATTGTCTCAGCCCAAAATCTCCTTAAGCTGATAAGCAACTTCAGCAAAGTCTCAGGATACAAAATTAATGTGCAAAAATCACAAGCATTCTTATACACCAATAACAGACAAACAGAGAGCCAAATCATGAATGAACTTCCATTCACAATTGCTTCAAAGAGAATCAAATACCTAGGAATCCAACTTACAAGGGATGTAAAGGACCTCTTCAAGGAGAACTACAAACCACTGCTCAGTGAAATCAAAGAGGACACAAACAAATGGAAGAACATACCATGCTCATGGATAGGAAGAATCAATATCGTGAAAATGGCCATACTGCCCAAGGTAATTTATAGATTCAATGCCATCCCCATCAAGCTACCAATGAGTTTCTTCACAGAATTGGAAAAAACTGCTTTAAAGTTCATATGGAACCAAAAAAGAGCCCGCATCTCCAAGACAATCCTAAGTCAAAAGAACAAAGCTGGAGGCATCACGCTACCTGACTTCAAACTATACTACAAGGCTACAGTAACCAAAACAGCATGGTACTGGTACCAAAACAGAGATATAGACCAATGGAACAGAACAGAGTCCTCAGAAATAATACCACACATCTACAGCCATCTGATTTTTGACAAACCTGAGAAAAACAAGAAATGGGGAAAGGATTCCCTATTTAATAAATGGTGCTGGGAAAATTGGCTAGCCATAAGTAGAAAGCTGAAACTGGATCCTTTCCTTACTCCTTATACGAAAATTAATTCAAGATGGATTAGAGACTTAAATGTTAGACCTAATACCATAAAAACCCTAGAGGAAAACCTAGGTAGTACCATTCAGGACATAGGCATGGGCAAAGACTTCATGTCTAAAACACCAAAAGCAACAGCAGCAAAAGCCAAAATTGACAAATGGGATCTCATTAAACTAAAGAGCTTCTGCACAGCAAAAGAAACTACCATCAGAGTGAACAGGCAACCTACAGAATGGGAGAAAATTTTTGCAATCTACTCATCTGACAAAGGGCTAATAGCCAGAACCTACAAAGAACTCAAACAAATTTACAAGAAAAAAACAAACAACCCCATCAAAAAGTGGGCAAAGGATATGAATAGACATTTCTCAAAAGAAGACATTCATACAGCCAACAAACACATGAAAAAATGCTCATCATCACTGGCCATCAGAGAAATGCAAATCAAAACCACAATGAGATACCATCTCACACCAGTTAGAATGGCGATCATTAAAAAGTCAGGAAACAACAGGTGCTGGAGAGGATGTGGAGAAATAGGAACACTTTTACACTGTTGGTGGGATTGTAAACTAGTTCAACCATTATGGAAAACAGTATGGCGATTCCTCAA
>NW_022163631.1:0-2810 GCF_008728515.1 Papio anubis | reverse complement strand
CAAACTTCTGGGCTCAAGCAATCCCCCTGTCTTGGCCTCTCAAACCATGGGGGTTACAGGGATGAGCCACTGTGTCGGACCTTAAGTTAACTGATTACAATAGAGAAATAACTGGAGCGTGAAGTTAGTTGAGCCTCCCGTTGGCCAGGCACAGCCACCTTAGTGTGTGTGTGTGTCCTCATTGCCCTTCTGATCCTGAGCTCCGAGGAATGAGGCTGTCTTGGGAGTGCTGTGGTTCTAGTCTCGTGATGGGTGAGTGACGCCGGCTGAGCTGATCGAGGTCACCCTGGCAAATGCTGCAGCTGCTCAGGAGTCGGGGCAGGGACAAGAAAGCCGCTGAGGATCCCTCTGTGGACCCCTGAAGGGAGAGGGACCGAGATGTGAACATGGCAGCTGTTTTCTCCAGAGCCCTGTTTACTGACAGCCAAACAGGGTGAATTCTGAGAAGGTTTGAATTTGGGTCTGAACTGGGCTCGTCTGGCAGTAGAACAGGGGCTGGTGGCGAACTCGAAAAATGAGGCATGAGGCGACTTGACGTGGATGAGTCCTGGTGACTCCAGCCACTGTCCTGAAGCCGTCAGAGGCTGAGGACATGTGGGAGTGAGCGTCTCTTCCCTGTCTGGCCACACACCCTCTGTGACCCGTGATGCCTGGCCCTGGGCAGCATTTATGTTTGGGGTCTGTGGATGGCTCCAGTTGTTCAGTCAATTTGGTGATTCTCATGGGGTGATTGTGCCCCAAGGGATGTTTGCACCGTCCAGGGAGGTTTCTGGTTAGAACTGGGAGAAGGGATGCTCCCAGCCCCTGGGACTGGAGACAAGGGACGCTGCGGAAAGTTCCTCCAAGCACAGGGCGAGCTCCATAGTAGGTGTCTGGCTCAGGACGTGGCCATGTTGCGCTTCAGAAGCCCTGGGCGTATCTGATGTGCTGAAGTCATCATCTGCTTTGGACACGTGCGTCCTCATCCTCATCCTCATCCTCACTGATGATTTGCTTCTTGCCAGCATTGATGCTTAGCTGACGCCACAGCCCCTCAGAATCTATGCGGTGCTGGTGAGAGGGTCTTCCCGGCAGAACAGAATGAATGAAATACCTCAGAGCAGGTGTTACACATTCTCAGGATATGGCTGCAGGGAGTTTCGGTTGGACTCCTTTCATTCCTTAGCGCTGGCTGGTGCATTACTCTGTCCTGTAAGCTTGATCAGGTCACATCAGAAACACAGTAGGTGGGTGCCACGCTGCTGTCAGGTGTCGCGAAGGTGGCGGTGACCACAGCCTTGTAATTCCTTGTCATAGTGGCCCCACCACAGACCCAGGGGCCCGAGTGTGTTTGGTCTTGAGAGTTTTATGCTTTTCTGAGCAGGGTCTCCCCCATCTTGAAGCTTCCCTCCCCTTTCTTGGAGACTGAAGGAAGGAAAAAGAGGAGCCACAGGGAAGAGGGGAGAGAGGATTTGCAGCAATGTGGCCATTCCCACAGATTTCAATGTGGAGTTAAGGAGCTGAGACCCCCCCCCACCTGCCCTCTTGTGTGCCTCAGGCCCCTCCTGGCCCCGGGTCACCCACACCCTCTGGCTTCCATGCGAGAACTTCTTGGAGAAGCAGCCAGCTCTCCGCGGCCAGTCTTGGTCAGTCCTGAGCTAGGGTATTCCACAGTAAAGGAGTGACATCCACCTGTCTGAAAAGCATAAGGAGAACCCCATGTGATGTTGCTGATGGGGCCACATCCTGGGCACCAGGCCAGCGAGTATCCCCAGATGAGTGTTTCTGGCTGGGAAGCAGGCTGGCATTTGGATTGAAGTCTTGCAAAAACTGCCATGGCCAGAGCCTGCAAGGCAGACCAGCTCAAGACCTGGGCATGTGCTGGGTCTGGGTGGACGTGGAGGCCATGCCATGGGGCACAGGGGCCCCTGCTCACAGCTCACCTCATGGTCACCCAGCACTGACCCACCCACCTTACCCTCCTACCCACCACGCTATGAACTCACCTGCCACGGATCTCCACTCACTGTCCGAAGCCCTTAGCCCACACGGGCTCCCGGCCTTGGGATGCTTTGGGTTGCACCAGGGCTGCAGAGCCTGGGTCGCTCACTATCCAACTCTCCCGGGGAGAAGCGGGCCCCGCCCTGCGTCCCAACAGTAGCATTTCTGTAGCAGATGTGGGGGTATTCACAGTAAGAGGGACACGCCCAAGTCCGTAAATAGTTGGTTTTGCCACCATAGTGGATGACAAAACACCTTGCCGTGTGGGGCCGCTGGGAGGTGAGAACAGTGGGCGTGTGGACCTGTCCTGCTGTTACCTTGGTTAACACCCTGAGGTGGAGTCTGAAAAACCCCGGTGCACACGGGCTCGAGAACTGCTCCCCTTTCTGACACCAGAGCCCATTTCCCAGTGGAACCCCAGAGCAGCAACTCAGGTTCTTGCTCGCCTGTGTGACTTTGTGTGCAGCTTCCCGAGGGCAGAAATGGCAGCCTCCTGCCAGAGAGCAGAGATGCGGCCCGGGGCTGAGTGTGGCCCACCAGTAATCCAGCTGCCTGCCTCCTTCCCTGCCTGCGCATGGAGGCCGCCTCTGCACGATGAAGGTGGTCACTTGGTGTGGTCCTTACAGCTGTGGGGCCCATCCCACTCATCCTTGCCTGCCTGCAGAAAGCTACAGGACTGGCTTTGCCTTTAAACGTCCTGACCGCCCTGGCCTCCCTTACCCACAATGAGATGCTGAGAGCTGAGCTGTCCCACTCGTGACTAACTCACCACTGCCTGCAACCTGCTCTGCTGCTTGCCTCACACCCACCCTGCTGTGCTGCCTGCAGGC
>NW_022163630.1:0-2813 GCF_008728515.1 Papio anubis | reverse complement strand
CTGTGTGGATCCTTCCACTTTTCCTGTAGAGAGCCTCACTGGAAGAAAGTCATTACTGCAAACTTGCCAGTCATTTACAAGTGGTAAGAGCCTATTTACTGTAAATCTTAAGAACCAACTCAAGTCAAACCTAATGTCATTGTTGTCATTGGGAACTATGATTAAATAGTCATTTTCTTTTTTATTATTATTATTTTACTTTAAGTTCTGGGATACATGTGCAGAATGTCCAGGTTTGTTACATAGGTATAAATGTGCCTTGGTGGTTTGCTGCATCTATCAACCCGTCCACTAGGTTTTAAGCCCTGCATGCATTAGGTATTTGTCTTAATGCTCTCTCTCATCTTGCCCCCTACCTCCTGACAGGCCCTGGTGTGTGATGTTCCCCTCTGTGTGTCCATGTGTTCTCATTGTTCAACTCCCACGTATGAATGAGAACATGTGGTATTTGGTTTTCTGTTCCTGTGTAGTTTGCTGAGGATGATGGCTTCCAGTTTCATCCATGTCCCTGCAAAGGACATGAACTCATTTTTTATGGCTGCATAGTATTTCATGGTGTTTATGTGCCACATTTTCTTTATTCAGTCTGTCACTGATGTCCATTTGGGTTGGTTCCAAGTTTTTGCTATTGTAAATGGTGCTGCAATAAACATATGTGTGCCTGTGTCTTTATAGTAGAATGATTTATAATCCTTTGGGCATATACCCAGTAATGGGATGGCAGAGTCAAATGATATTTCTGGTTTTAGATCCTTGAGGAATCACCACACTGTCTTCCACAATGGTTGAACTAATTTACAATCCCACCAACAGTGTAAAAGCGTTCCTATTTCTCCACAACCTTGCCAGCATCTATTGTTTCTTGACTTTTTAATGATTGCCATTCTAACGGTGTGAAATGGTATCTCATCATGGTTTTGATTTGCATTTCTCTTGTGATGAGTGATGATGAGCTTTTTTTCATATGTTTGTTTGTCACATAAATGTCTTCTTTTGAGAAGTGTCTGTTCATATCCTTCACCCACTTTTTGATGGGATTCTTTGTTGTTGTTTTTTTTCTTGTAAATTTGTTTAAGTTCTTTGTAGATTCTGAATATTAGAACTTTGTCAGATAGATTGCAAAAATGTTCTCCCATTTTGTAGGTTGCCTTTTCACTCTAATGATAGTTTATTTTGCTGTGCAGAAGCTCTTTAATTAGATTCCATTTGTCAGTTTTGGTGTTTGTTGCAATTGCTTTTGGTGTTTCAGTCATGAAGTCTTCGCCCATGTCTTAAATAGTCATTTTCAAAATTGACATCAACCTTTGATTTTTATATCAGTTTTGTGAGTCATTTATCACAAGCTAAATGTGTAAACCATGGCAGAAACAATCATCATATTCCTTTTGCCTTTCTAAACATTCCCGATTTGTAACACTGTATAAATCCATCAACATAAATTAACTTTCTTTCTTTTACTCTATTAGAAAAATAGGCACAGATCTCTCCACAACAAATCCATCTCACAATGCTGTGCCTCCCTCACTGTGCTCTGTGGCAGGCATGCCCATTTTTTGGCCCATTTTTGTCAAAAGCCTAATATACTCATGGCTTTTCTTGGCAATATGTACTTAAGAGAGCATATTTTGCTTTGCCCACACATAGGAAGCAAAGTATGTATCGACCAGAAATGTTCAAATTACAAATAAGTTAATAGTGCACTATTATACTAAATAACTTAAAAGTACACTAAAAATGACAAAGGTTAGTATACAAGTAGTGTTTTTAAAAAATCTTGCACAAACAGCTTTGTATTTAGACTTGTTTAAAACTATTGCTAATAACGTCTGTGTTAACAGTGCTCTGTAATTCACAATTGCTAACATGCAGAACCAACCTAAGTGCCCATCGACTAATGAGTGGATAAAGAAAATGTGGTATATATACACCATGGAATATTACTCAGCCATACAAAAATAATGTTTTTTTGCAGCAACCTGGATGTAGCTAAAGGCCATTATTTTAAATGAAGTAACACACAAGCAGAAAACCAAAAACCGTATGTTCTCACTTATAAGTGGGAGCTAAGCTGTGAGTATGCAAAGGCAAACAGAGTGATATAATGCACTTTAGAGACTCAGAAGAGGAAGGGTGAGGGGGGGAACAAGGGATAAAAAACTACATATTAGGTACAAGATACACTACTCAGGTGACGGGTGCACTAAAATCTCAGATTTTGCCACTCTATAACTCATCCATGTAACAAAAAACCACTGGTATCCCAAAAGCTATTGAAATAAAAGTAAAAAAACAGTCAGTGCTCTGGGCCAGTGGTTCCGACCTTTTTGGCACTAGGGACTGAGTTCATGGAAGACAATTTGTCCACAGACTAAGGGGTGGAGGATTGGGTCAGGATGATTCAAGTGCATTAAATTTACTGTACACTTTATTTCTATTATTGTTACATTGTAATATATAATGAAATAATTACACAACTCACCATAATGTAGAATCAGTGGGAGCTCTGAACTTGTTTTCCTGCAACTAGGTGGTCCCATCTGTGGGTGATGGAAGACAGCCACAGATCATCAGGCATTAGATTCTCATAAGGAGCACACAACCTAGATCCCTCACCTGCCCAGTTCACAATAGGGTTTGCACTTGTATGAGAATCTAATGCTGTGGCCGACCTGACAGGAGGCGGAGCTCAGGCAGTAATGTCAGCGATGGGGAGAGGCTGTAAACACAGATGAAGCTTCTCGCTGGCCCGCCATTCACCTCCTGCTGTGTGGCTCTGTTCCTAACCGGTCACGGACCAGTACCAGTCTGTGGCC
>NW_022163629.1:0-93830 GCF_008728515.1 Papio anubis | reverse complement strand
TGGGGATTGTTACCATCACACAGCTCAGTTTATGGCAATTTCTATACATGTGTTTAGTATTAACTGAAGGAAACTCATAGAATTAGATGCCAGACATGAGGACCATATACGTATCTTTTGAGTGCTTGTGTCATAAATTGAAAAGTGTGTTTTAAGAGTCTGGGATATGAAACCACTTTTTCCCTATTGTCAAATCCAACTCATTCTAGCTACTGACATAATTTGCACAATATAAATACAAATAATAATGAGCAAATTTATGTGAAAATATGTTTCCAGTGTATAGGTAGTTTTAACCATTCTTTTTAGAATGTGTGTGTGTGTGTGTGCGTGTGTGTGTAAATATCTTAATTGTTGAAATGATTAAGTCATTCACAGGTTTGTTAACAATGTTTTTCTATGTAGATAGAGTGATAATAATTTGTATTACATTTTAGAGTTGTTTGATACAAATAAGAACCAACTCAAAATTTTATTGAGGTTAAACTCCAAGAAGATAAAAGGAAAACTAAAATCACAAAGTAAAATATAATTAAAATATTTCAACTAAGAAAAAAAGTAAAAAGTTAAGCATCTCAGACAATGTTCGAGGTTGAAGTTGGTTAATCACAATGGCAAAACCGCTAATTACCGCAAATTGTAACTGAGAGACATAAATATTACACAGGTGTGGCTGCAGGAAGCGGATATTAATCAAACACATTTGGCGTTTTCAATGTTGCAAAAATTACAATTGTAAACACTGTCCAATTCAAACAAATGTTATGTGAATTTTAAATGTGTCTCAGTAAATTATAATGTATAAAAACAGAATTTTTACTATGCATCATAATTGTTAATGTGTTTCATAGTCAAGGTTGAAATATAAATCAATTCACTCTATTATTTGGTTTGGAAGTTTAAAAGGACAATTCACATTTCCCTTGATACACTCTACCAGTGTCACTGGACTGGTGATGTGACAAGAAACATCTTCTGTAGAACTGAATTGCAATAATATGGAGATTATAACAAAATTATACATGTACTTAAGAATATTGATTTTAAAAGCCTTCTTCAGATCGCAACATTGATTTCCAGATCTGTTGGGAAGGAGCTGCCTTACTTAATGTAACAGTCTTGGCAATGGAATAATCATATATATCACCCATGGATAATTAATTTTTAATCACTGAATTTCACTGAAATATGTTGAACATAAAAATTATACAAATATGATTTTGTATGCGAAGTTTCAGATTCTTTGGAATTTTATTCTAACCGTCAATCAAGACAGTATACTGTGAGAAATGTAGACCATGTAATTATAAAGTCAGCATTCAGGAAGTTTATTTTTCTCTTATTTTTAATTATCTCAAAATGATCTTGATTCCCGCAGAGTATTAATATATCTGGTAAGTGAGAGTCTATTTCTTTTAAACTTCATCTGTATTAACCAGCTTTATATGACCAAAATGTCCCCTAAATTTAAACTCGTACAGTAAGGCCTTATATGTACACCTGGTCTCATTTCAAAAGACTAAAGCAGTTGTTCTCAAATTCAGCTGCACATTAATATAAACTGGAAAACTGTTTAAGCTCCTGATAACAAAGCCACATGTAAGACTAATTTATGCTGAATCACTAGGCCAAGGACCCAGGTATCAGTAGTTTGTAAAACTATAGAGGGATAACCAGGGTTGAGAACCACTGCAGCACAAAATGGTAAATGCAACTTTTATTTAATTTTTTTAAAGAAATAATGGTTGAATTATTTCTTAAAACTATAGAGGGATAACCAGGGTTGAGAACCACTGCACAAAATGGTAAATGCAACTTTATTTGCTAATTTTTAAAAAGAAATAATGGCTGAATTGATAATAATCTTAGTAACAAGTCATGGTAATTTTTCACCAGAGGACCCATCCTGGCGTTGATTATTAAAGAACTCTAGAAATCCAAGTGTTTTGTTTCTTATATCTTTCCTGTAAATATTAGGAGTATGCTAGTGCTCATCCTTATTTGATATTTTGGAAAATATATTAAACATTTGAGATTGAATATCAAAAATCTCTAAAATAATGTTAGAAATACCATTCTTCTATGAAATAAGCTCAATCAAGATACGTATTATAGTGCCCATTTAAGAAAGTCTTTGGGACAATGATGCTTCTTGCACGCTTAAAGATTAGGTTTTCGATAAATTCACTATTATTGTTAATTCTAATTTTGGCTAATCACAGATACCTAGAGATGGAGTCTTATGCATAGACACAGAAGTTGAATACTTTAAGAACTTCTACATTTACGTCCTGGTTGGAATCTTTTACTTTAAAATTATGTTGGATGGTTGTACTAGCATGCATGTGTGATTAGAACCGTTCTTCCTCAGGTTATTACACCACCATAGAGACACAGCAAAAATTATAGAATTAAAAATAAAGCAAGAAAAATAATGTAACACTTTATTGGCTTCAGATAATTATTTGGAGATCCTAATTCTACCAAAACATTCTGCTTTTCTTAACTTGATCCTACTTTTTTTTGTTTGTTCATTTTAATAAAGGATGAACCAATATCCTGAGAAATTTTCAAACAGGGCTGGGTATAACACTAAGTCCCTAGATCTCACTATGTTTTAGAAAAATTGTAAAGTATTTCAAATAATCAGTAAAGTTTCAGCTCTGCACCATTGTGTCTTTGTAATATGGGGAAAGTCACTTCACTTCTCTCCCTCTCTCGTTTTTGGCACATGTTAAGGCAGAGAAAATAATATCTACTCCAACTATCCCATAAGTTATTATAAAATGTAATAAGAGATAGAAAATCACTTTATAATGTTCAAGGTATTATAAAAGTAAGCCATGATTATATGTGGGATTTACAGCAGTTTATTTACCATTTTTAACGTACGTTTTTGCCATATTTAAAAATTATAATTTTTTACATTTTGATTTTTAAGTGAAAAAGAGTAATAGTATGACTATACCATGTTATATCTGATGCCATTATGTCAAACAAAGCATTTTAAACTGTTTGGAATATTATCAAAATAAATCTTATAACTATAATAATACAGGTTTTTGAGGATTTAGTTTGTACAGCAAAAACAGACGCAATAAAGACAAAAATAGATAAACAGGATTACTTAAAGTTATAAAGTTTGTGCAGAGCAAAGGAAACAGGAGGATGGAGGGTGGAGAGGCAACCTACAAACTGGGAGAAAACATTTGCAAACCTTATATCTCAATGTACTAGTGTCTATCAACCTAGTAACTAGTCACGGGAGCACTGTCGTGCATTTGGTATTTTTTAATTTTCGGGATGCTGCCACCTACCATGGCAGGAGCCTGATCCCTGCGGAATCGATTGTAGCTGGACTTATCTTGAATATTCTGAACCAACATACCCAACCATAAGGTGCTAATTCATTCATGCTTGAAGGGTATAAAAATCAATACACATTTCACGCACACATGTACGTTTCCGCACACGTGTACGTTCACGCACACGTAAGTTCACGCACACACGTACGTTCACGCACTAAAGGACTGCTTCCGATTAAATCCGCAAATCTGCCCTCCCCCCATTTCTGACTTTATTGTTAAACTAGGTTAAGAGGTACTCTTGCCAACCCCCAAAAACAAGGTACTTAAATTGAACCTAGTCAGAGCCCTAAAAATCATAATTTAACCATGAACACTCCAACCCTGGCCCCTCAATTAACGTAATTTTCTAAAAAATTCTATTATTCTCCAACCAAGTAAGCTCTCCTATTTAAATGTTAACTAAATTTCCGTCCTAATGAGAGGTGACAATGTGCTAGCAGCCCTCACTCGGCGCCTCCTTGGGCGGCGTCCACTCTGGCCGCGCTTGACGAGCCCTTCAGCTCGCCATGGCACTGTGGAAGCCTCTCTCTGGGCTGGCTGAGGCGGAGCTGCCCTCCTCTGCTTGTGGGGAGATGTGGAGGGAGAAGCGCGGACGGGAACCGGGGATGTGCGCTGCGCTCACAGGCCAGCGGGAGTTCCGGCCGGCGGGGGCGCGGGCTCCGGCTCAGCGGGCCCCGCACTTGGAGCGGCCGGCCGGCGCAGCCAGCCCAAGGCAGTGAGGGGCTTAGCACCTGGGCCAGCAGCTGTGGCGGTTGCGCCGGGTGCCCCAGCAGTGCCATGGCCCCCGTGCAATGCACTCAAATTCTCGCCGGGCCTTACCTGTCTCCCCGCGGGGCAGCGATCGAGACCTGCCGCCCGGCATGTCTGAGCTGCCCCGCTGCGGTAGGCTCCCGCGGGCCGAGACTCCCCGAGGGGCGCCGCCCCCTACTCCGTGGCGCCTGGTTCCCTCGACAGCCCCAGGGCTGAGGAGTGCAGGCGCTGCTCGGGACTGGCAGGCAGCTCCGCCTGCAGGCCCGATGCAGGATCCGCTAGGTGAAGCCAGCTGGACTCCTGAACAAGATGGGGACTTGGAGAACTTTTATATCTAGCGGGAGGATTGTATGTGCACCAATCAGCACTCTGTATCTAGCTAATCGGGACTTGGAGAACTCTTATGTCTAGCTAGAGGATCGTAAATGCACCAATCAGCACCCTGTGAAAACGGTCCAATCAGCTCTCTGTAAAGTAGACCAATCAGCTCTCTGTAAAATGGACCAATCAGCAGGATGCGGGTGGGGCCAGATAAGGGAATAAAAGCAGGCTGCCTGAGCCGGCCAACGGAAGCGGTGGAGTACTGTTTGCTTGGTGTGGTCTTCTTTCTGTAGCTGTGTGCCATAAATGTGATTGCTGCTCGCTCCTTGGGTCGATGTTGCTTTTAAAAGCTGTAACGCTGGCTGTGAAAGTCTATAGCTTGGGTCGATGTTGTCTTTAAGAGCTGTAACACTCACTGTGAAGGTCTACAGCTTCACTCCTGAAGCTAGCAAGACTAGGAACCCACCAGAAGAAGCTCCAGACACATCTGAATGAAGGAACAAACTGCTCCCGACATACCCTGTGTAAGAACTAACACTCACACCGCGAGGGTCGGTGGCATCATCTTTGAAGTCAGCAAGACCAAGAACCCACCAGTTCTGGACACACTAATACTTATGTAATACATAAGGTATCTCTCTGAAAAGCGTGTATCGCAGATGTTACAGTCCTAAATCAACTACAACCTCGACTGCAAATGGCCCCTCAGGGAAAGCCTCTGCTAATTCAACTTTTTAAAAGGCCCTAAACCTCCTGAACTGCAAAGGGCCACTTTAGATTCATACGCAAGATCCTACCCTGAAATTCCCCTAGTATTTTAAAATACCACGCGAATGTATTTTTTCCAGTTAATGTAGCTTAATCATTTAAAGCAAGGAACTGAAAATGCTTAGATGGGTGGGCACAACCCCATAAACATAGAAGTTTGGTCCTGGCCTTTTAATGAATTCTTAGTAAAATTACAGGTGCAAGCATCTTTGCACCAGTGAGAATGCTCTCCAGATCACCTGGATCAAAAGGAGCAGGTATCAAGCACGCATAAACACAGTTCAAAACACTTTGCTCAACCACACTCCCACGGGAAACAGCAGTGATAAATTGTAAGTAATAAGTGAAAGTATGACTATACTAATATTTAGGGTTGGTAAATTTTGTGACAGCCACCATGGCCATACAATAAACCCAAGCAAATAAAACTCGGCATAAAGAGTGTTTAAGGTCTGCATTCAAAAGTTAGGCTACCTCTTAAGTCGTAAAAAACTCCAGTTGAGATAAAACGATTACACTCCTTGAGGATAAGATTCATATTGTTACAATTTTATATATCCTCCACAATGTTTTGCAGATTTAATAACTAATGAATTGAGTTAAATTTGCCTATACTCTTACAAATCATACTCTCATAAACAACCTTCTAATCCTCAATTCCTCTAAAACATAGAAAAAATTGCCAATATAAAAACGCAAGAAAGAAGATATTACCATCTTGTCACTCAAAATATGAATTATTCTTTCTTATACAACTACCTTTGTCAGCATTCTTGCCATTGGACTATCTAGCCCTTGATGCTGTTATAGCATGGCTTATTTATTTAAATTAAAGTTTGGAAAACATCTTAGAAAATCCTTGAGTTTCCCTTAGAATTTTGTGTCTTCTACATGTTTTTTATTTCACATAGAGTAAGTTTGCAGAGTTGTGTCATAATTTCATGAATGTATCTGTCAGAGCGCCCTTTGAAGGCCTATTCGGCCTTTTCAACTAAGACTTTTTTATTGTTTTAATATCCTCAAACTTGTTCTCTCTTTGATAATTGAGGAAAAAGAGAAAGACGTCATATAATACGTAGATGCTTAAGTGCTTTGGGTAGTCATAATTGCTTTTCTCCTATAGCTTCCTAGTAGTACAAGTTGCTAAGGTTTTCTTAAGCTTTCCAACTTCCTCCTTCATTTTATAAGAATAATAGTCTATTTAGGAAGACTGTTATCAAATAAACATCAGAATGATCAGTGGACACCTAACCCGGGCTTTATCACAATTCTAAAATTTATATTTCCAAGAAAAAGGAGATTCAAGCTGAAGGTCACAATTACTGTTACTATGATAATGCTGATAAGATGTGCATTTTAACTAAAAGAAGTTCACACTTTTTTTTTTCTTTCTACTTTTCAATAATCCTTGGGACTTTTGTAGGTGTGTGCAATGGTCTTGTGGTGTATTTTGAGTTTAAAAGTATGAGTATATCTGATTACCGCATGGTAGATAATGTCCAGACTCACTTTAGAATCCAAGTATTTTCACCTTCATAGAATTTTTTTCTTTTAAAAAGGAGTATTTGTTGTTTCTACTATACTGTAACTATTGGAGCTGCTAGGAGGCCTTTTAAATTTCACCAACAAGTAGGCAGAATGGAGACTAACTGAAGGGTTAATGGGCTTAAAGAAAATAAATAACCTAACAAAGCCAGCAGGCTAATAGCAAAATGAACATTAGGAACCAAGTCACTTTACTTGGGATTAAGTGGATACCAAAATGTGCTTTCTCTGAAGCAGCACTTTACCAGGAAATATGAAAATCACCTTTGTCCTTCAGCTAAAGGGAATAAAATCATGTACTTTCTGCAACCTTGTTATAACAGATGCTACATGAACTCAAGTGGAACTCTGACTGCCTTGAGCTGAATAAAATGCATCCCACCATCACATTTGCAGCTGCATCGGGGTATTAAAAGAGAGACAGAAGGAAAGAGGTGAGAGCAGCACAGGACCAGCTGCAGTGTCAGGGACTTGGACCTTGCAATGGGAGGAGAAAGAAATGTCTGAATGTCATTGAAGAACGAACTGTGAGGCATATGTAGAGCCTGTAAGCTTCGGGACCTCAGAAGCCTATTTGTAAGAACTACAGTTCAGAATAGGGAACTTGCAATACAATGCCTGACCTTTATTTCCTTTCCTGTCTCGAACTTGTCAAAACCTTTGATTGATTTTTCTATGAACATGAATTACTGCTACAATATTCAGTTGAACTACATATGTTTCTCAAAGCAGTAATACAATGCTACAGCATAGCTTAACATTGTTTAAGTAACATATGGTTTGCTTATATTTAAGTCATTTCTAAGGAACCCATGCAAACACAGCCAGGAGATCTATTTCTGATGTATTTCCAAGGCTAAAAACAAAAAATGCTGTTAATGCATAAACAGTCAAAAAAAATCATGCATTGTGGTTTTACAGGGACTTCTATTTCTAAAGATGATTGTTGCATGAGGGCCTCTGCCTTTATGAAGGGAAATGTGTAGATTTTAACTAACTCTGTATTACAATGTTTGTGTTTTGAGAAAAAAATCATGTTTCTGCACTAAAAAATAAATTCCTAATCAAATCTTTAAAATTAACATTTAGAACAGGGACAGAAACTTCTGTTGTTTCGTAAGTGTTTTGTTGTTGTTGCTGTTCAGTTTTAAATCATTTTTAGAAGTTTTATTGAGGTATAATTGATATAAAAAATTGTACACCTTTAATATATTGACTTGGATGAGTTTGGACATGTGTGCATATACCAATACCGTCATCACAACCAAGGTACTGAACATACTTATTCACCTCCAAAAAATTTTTTTTGTTCTTTGTTAAGGGTGGTAGTATATTTTTAAGAATTCAGCCTTCGAGCAGAGTACTAAGGACCTTCAACAACAAATGGGAAAGTAAATGAACTAAGTCCATATAAAGGGTGAGCTCTCAGTGAGATATTCAAGTTATGACCAAATCCTCGAGAAGCTTGTAAACTGACTGTGGGTTTCCAGTTTGGTTATTCACAGATAGGCCTTCATTTGTTCATTCACCTATTCATTCATATATCTACTCATTCATTCTCAAGAAGAGGTATTTGTCTGTATCTCACCATGTGGATGAGCAGGTGGTCAGTTCTCACTTCATTTGCCATTAAGTGTACTCACGCTAGAGCACCAGGATGATATTTTCTCTCACTTTGCTTCATTACCAAAGAAGTGGCTATCAAGATTCCATCCCCGCTGCTTTTTCATTTTTTAATGTTGAAGACCTGGGGTTAATTTCTCTACTTCTTTAGTAGCACATGCATATATATATACCACTCAAAGCCTGTTGGATTAAATATTAAATTTGTCATCTAGCTAATGTTTCTCAGAATTATCAAATTCAACAGATTCAATTGTTGAAATTATTTCAAAAGACGAACAATCATAGAATGGAAATAAACTACAGAAAGTAGGGAACATGAGTTACTAAATCTCCTAGGAAACATTTGCAGAAGATGGTAAAAGTATCCAGTCTCATTGTTATAAATAATGAATTTCAAGATCTAGAGCAGCTTTACAAAATTTTCACGGCACTAACAAATGGCAGTAACCTCTGTGATCAACACAAAATACTCCACCATCTTTGTACCTCCTTAAATTGAGCCAATTTCTGTACAGAAAATCTGTCTGTAGGCTGTATTGCAAGCACATTAATCTGGAAGCCACAGAGAAGTTTGCTTCAGAAACTTCTTAATATTTTTCTTGTGGTTATTCTTCGCTTTTCACATTATTATTACCAAGTTATCATGGCGTATTTTCTTCACTGCAGAGCAAGATAAGACTCTAGTAGTTGCAGAACTATAGTAGCTACAAGGTTCACATTCTCTCTACAGTGATTCTGGAATTATAAACACAACGGAAGTAAGAGATCACTTTGCTGTCAGATCACTGGGATTAAGACTCAACCTCACTGGCCATATAAATAATGGTACGATTACTCAAATCCTCCTGAGGCTTAGCTAATTATCGGTTGATTTGGTCTACATTACCACATTAACTATTTGAAAGGATTCATTGATATAACATGTGCTGAGAACAGTTCCTGACTCATAACCATTATTAAGGCAATATTTACCAATGTGTGACTTTAAAACAGATACTACTATTAGAGAATAATTCATACTATACATTCAATATTTAAACAACAGAATTATAATTCTGTGGGAAGTAAATTTTGCACTCAAACAAAATCTAATTCTGTAATTGTCCTCTGCAATATTGGGTCATAGACCCAACAAAGACTATATGACTGGGTTAGACATACGTATTTACTTATGCAATTAGTAATAAAATTCTTCACTCATTCTAGGTTTGATCCCGAATTAATATAGCATTAACCTTCAACATAATCTTAATAGGTTGATTGCTTAATGTGTCTGTACCTCGATTTCCTCATTTGTACTTCAATTTTCTTATGTGGTAAATATCAAATCACTTAACTCAGAGCTATGAGGTCAGTTTTATCTGAGAGAATCCAGAATAAAATATTTAGCACACATTTCCTAGCATTCAGCATGCATAATAGATACTCAAGGAAATTTTAGATCTCTGTACATGATTAATATATTAAATCCTCAAACTGACTGTAATGTCTGAAAATGCATGTTTTTATGTCACTGTACCTCTCACTGCACTTGGTACAGTGTTGTGAATATATTTGCCATTTGTATGTTCTTTCTACCATACAATTCTGCCACTCCAATTAGTATATTGTGTTGGAAAACAATTGAGTGCTTGCTTTATGTTTTACCAAATTTATACGGAACTACACTGACACTTCCTTGCTTTCAGATGCTGGGACTCACTGGTTGCTTTCTAGTTCTCGGGAGTCTCTATGTGACTCTGTCCTTTACACTTGCCCTGCAACATCACCCTCAGCCCTAGACAAAGCCAACATCATTTTTAAAAACCTTCAAATATGTCTGTAATTCACTCTATGAATGTTCTCATTCTATCAAAACCCTGACCTCACTAACTCAATGGAGCAATATAGGATGATAAAGTAGTTTACATGAAAGTCATAGCAAGTTTGCTTTGTTTATTCATCCAAACGTATGTTTTAAAAGACGAGGCTTTTATCTGAAACAAATAGAATTATAATTTTAAATTTCAAATAATGTGACTAATAGATTATGAATTCATTTCCAAATATAGAAATCATTAAAACACTTAGGGGTATAGAAAAAGTAAGTGCTGTATCTATTTTTTCTTATATATATAATATATATTATATATATCATATATTATCCAGGCTAATATATATTATATATGATATATAATTATATCATATTATATATGATATATAATTATATCATATTATATGATATATAATTATGTATAATTATTATATATAATTACATATATCATATATTATATTCTATATTAGCCAGGCTAATTTTTTTGTATTTTTAGTACAGACGGGGTTTCACCATGTTAGCCAGGATGGTCTCCATCTCCTGACCTCGTGATCCACCCATCTCGGCCTCCCAAAGTGCTGGGATTACAGGCATGAGCCACCGTGCCCAGCCCCAAATTTAGTATTTTTAATATCAACTGAGGGATTTAAGGCTATTACAAATTTCCAATTTTGATTTTCCTCTTCTATTTATAACTCACTTAAAGTAATTTGACAGTATACACTGTGATGTATCCCCATATATCAAACATTTAAAAATATATTTGGAACCAAAGCAAAGATTATATATACATACACATATACATACTTTTTTTTTTTTTTTTTTTGAGATGGAGTCTCGCTCTGTCACCCAGGCTGGAGCACAGAGGTGCAATCTCTGCTCACTGCAAGCTCCATCTCCCGGGTTCACACCATTCTCCTGCCTCAGCCTCCCAAGTAGCTGGGACTACAGGCACACGCCACCACGCATGGCTAATTTTTTGTATTTTTAGTAGAGACGGGGTTTTACTGTGTTAGCCAGGATGGTCTCCATCTCCTGACCTCGTGATCCGCCCGCCTCGGCCTTCCAAAGTGCTGGGATTACAGGCGTGAGCCACTGCGCCCGGTGCAAAGATATGTTTTACTAATACCACAGAGGTAAAATCTGCTGCTATTTCTTGATCAGGAGTAAACAAGTTGACTTCACAGCAGTTGATCTAATTTTCTTCCCCATTCATTCAATGGTATTTTTTGATTATTATGGAATATATTGAATTAGATAATGATAAGTCCTTTTTCTTTTTTTTTCCAGAAATAGTTTCTCTCTGTTGCTGAGGCTGGAGTGCAGCGGCACTATCTCAGCTCACTGCAGCCTCTGCCTCCTGGGCTCAGGAAATCCTTCTACCTCAGCCTCCTGAGTAGCTGGGACTACAGGTGAGCACCACCATGTCCACCTATATAATTTTTTTTTCTTTTTTTTTTTTTTTTTGTAGAAACAGGGTTTCACTGTGTTGCCTAGGTTGATCTCAAACTCCTGGGCTCACACCATCCACCTGCTCAGCATCCCAAAATTCTGGGATTACAGGTGTAAGCCACTGCACCTGGCTGACAAGGCTTTTTATTATAGGTTATTCTTACTGTTTTATTTACTTGGTTTGCTGGTTGCCTTTCAAGGTAAGTTTGACATATAAGGTGGTATAATGTTTAAAGGTCAAGTTATAGAGGTAGCTACATTGAAGTTCAAATCCAGAGCCAAGTTACTTAGACTAAGGACCTGTTTTTTCCCTTATAAAATTAAAGTGCATAGCCACTTCATAGGTTTGTAATAAGAATGAATATGATCATGCTGTCACACAGTTGCAAAGAGATACTAAAACTTGGCCCTGCCAAAAAATATTAGCTATTGCCATTAGGATTGTTCTCCTTAATACCTAAGGCATTTGCTGACAATCAGGTTACTCATCACATCCTTCCAGGAAAAATATTTAAAAATGTTTAAAACTTAGGAGCTACTTTTAAAATTTAATTTTCAGACCTGACATAATGCAGCTGAGGAAGAGAGGTGGTAGCTGATTGGTGATAGATGTAGAGATCCTTAACGGTATAAGAGTGTGAGAACGTGAAGCATGATGGGATATATTATTCATGCAGATTGCAAAAACATATAAAAATTATATTTATCATTCATTTAAGTAAAATTCAACATTGTTTTCTTCAAAGAAGAAATTACACCTTTCACTCTACCTATTTAACTCTGGGAAATTTTACAAATTGAGCATGCCATTGTTTAGTATGAATTCCTTTATGTCAGCTACCCTGCTAACTTTGCCTTTGGCATGATGAGCAGAAAGAAAAGAAACAGAATGATTAGTTCTGGAATATGAAGAAGTGTCCAAGAAGAGGAGTAGTCTTGAGAAGTAGGGAACAGGATGAAATCACTAGGGGACAGAACGGTAGGAGGGAGTGGGACCAGACAAGCACTGAACTCTGCATGCACACGTAACAGTCTAAAAGTCATCCAGCACGCAGACTCTAGGTCAAGACAACCAAGATGAATTGCAACTTCTCCACAAGCAACATGACTTTAGGTAAGGTACTTAACTTTTCTGTGTCTTAGTTTCTTCAACTGATAAATAAAAATGGTGGTCATATGTACTTCATAAAATTGTGATAACTAAACTGATTAATATATATAATGAATAGTGTTTGGCATTTAGCTTAATAAGACATTTCATTAAAATATTAGCTACTTTTGTTAGCTAGCAACTCACAATTTTGCCTGAAACTGACCCCATATCTAGGGTTAGGTTTTGAAAGAAACTCATCACCATCAGAAGTAGGTCTGGAGTTATAAAGGAAAGCTTAAAGACACAGAAGTATGTGCAACACCTATTTACAAAGAATCCATTGGAAAACCCCCATTGAGCCCAGGTAGATGGCACATGTGCCCTTTGGGTATGTAATTCAGTTCCCTGAGGGTCATACTGTCTTTGTTCTCAAGGCAAACTTTTTAATAATTGTGATGCCACTCAATGGTCATGTTCACTTACTTTATGGGTACATTTGAAGTTGAGTGCATTTCACTTAAAAACCAAAGGCATATAATGATAATATGTTATAGAGGAAAAATTATTGATTTTTGTAAATAGGCCGATCTTGTTTGTATTCTAGCTCCATCACTTACTAATTTTGTGATATAAGTAATTTGTATCCTACCTGAGCCTGTGTTTCCTCTACAATATGAGATAATTTTTACTCTGAAGTATTGTTATGAGGGTTAAATATAAATTACTTTCTGATTTATGATGTTGGTATATACTACTTCTATGCATGATAGTTGTTTTTATGAATAAGATTTTAACAGTAAGCCATAGAAAAATATAATGTAAGACTGATTCTTAGAATCTACCAAAACAAGTTGTAAAGATGACTTAAAGAAACATCTAGGATGGCAGTGACTAACGTTTTGAAAAGCTTTATTTTTCCATTGAGAACCATAGCCCAACACAGTGCCTGTGCTTCAGCGTTCCTCTTGTCAGGAAGGATATCTGTGATGCATCGACTAACTCTAATAATAAATTTTTATTCTTAAGACACAACATATTTCTTAGCACAGTACATAAGGTCTTTGTGCTCATGTCAGCATTGGAGCTAAATTTCTGGGAAAGAAGTAGAGAAACCGCCCATTTCTATAGACATCAAAACACCAAAGTAAAAGTGAAAATTAAGTTACACAGCAGACTTTTTCTTTTTAAATGCCTGAACTGAAAAGTATACCTATCAGGAAACATCCAACTCGCGAATTACTTTAAATGTTTTTAAAACAGTGTGCTTGTTTTATAACAACAGATTCATGCTGTTTACCTAATATTCCCCAGTGGTTGCTTTGTGGAGCTCAGTGCCATCCTTGGAGATCATGGGCAATAAAAAGCATTTCTTTTGCACCAGTAAGACAAAAACAAACTGACTACTTCTCACATAAACCTTGAAGGGCTCCCCTCAGTGGGCTTAGTGATCAGCAAATCATGTCAAATAAGCCTTTTTGTTATTTTTGACATAATAGTGTTCCTGGCAGGCAGTACTCAAGAATTCACAGATTCTTAGCTTTAACATAAATTCAATGTACTCTCTTTCATTAAGTCAAGCTGTTTATTCACAGTAGTTCTTAGGTCTACGCTTCATTTTACACACATATGTGGATGTAATAGCTTTTTCCTTAGAACTTTTAAAAAACAGAATTCAGTAAAAGTCCTATATTTGTATTTTCTATATGCCAAGAACAGATAACCATCATTAATGTGAACCAAATTTCAACTGAGGAGCTGAAATTAGAAGGAACTGAAAAACACCTGAAATAAATCTGCAAGTAATAAAGGGGAAAGTTTACTTTAGAATTAGTGTGTCAAAAATGGGAAAATTGGCTGGGCGCAGTGGCTCACGCTTGTAATCCCAGCCCTTTGGGAGGCTGAGGCATGCAGATCACCAGAGGTCAGGAGTTCGAGACCTGCGTGGCCAACATGGTGAAACCCCGTCTCTACTAAAATACAAAAATTAGCCGGGCATGGTGGCACATGCCTGTGGTCCCAGCTACTCGGGAGGCTAAGGCAGGAGAATTGCTTGAACCTGGGAGGCAGAGGTTGCAGTGAGCCAAGATCACACCACTGCACTCCAACCTGGGCGACAGAGTGAGATTCCATAAAAATAAATAAATAAATAGATAAAACTTTTTAAAAAGTCATTGCTTTATTTTTTTAAAATTAATAGTTTCAAATGTATACATGTAAAATCTAACTGGGAATACTTTTTATCTACTTGTAGCCCAAGATTAAGTTTAATCTTAATTACTGGGAGGTTTGCACAATAGAGTACATATTTACTTTAATCTGTACGACTAAAAGCCTCATTGTCAATGGGACTATGTCATCATTATCACATTCATGAATCTCCTAATTATAACCTGCACAGATGGTCTATCTACAGGGCTCTGAAATAAGAAACTTGCTGTCTGTCTACAGAGGCAGCCGTTTTCACTTCCAGATAGTTCTGAATATTTGGAAGTACTTGCTGATTTAGAGTCAAATTATGTCTTGCTGTAACATCCATAATTTCTGAACTTATATTTGAGATAAACTAAGATTAGACTAAACCATGCCTTCAAATGACAGACTCTCAAAAATGTGATGCAATTTATGTGCCAAAACTATCCTATCTTGCCATTTTCCTCCATTTTTTAGGAAAAACATGGTCCTAGTTAGCCACACTTGACAATATTATTTTAAACCACTATGTCATTTGGATGTCCTATATTTGAACACTCTTAAGTGTCTTCCTGTTAAAATATGCATAACAACTGCATATCCAGAATACCCTACTTGGAGAAAAACATAGCTCTCATTAACCTTGTCCAGACATTCAACTTATAAGAGAAAATCATTCTTTTCCTTGCAGCCAAATTACTCTGCTAAATTGTTTTTAGGCAGGATTAATAAACTTTTACTGTAAAGGGAAAGAGGCTGATTTTAGGTTTTGTGGGCCATATAATCTCTATACAACAATTCAACTCTGCTGTTGCAGTTAGAAAGCACTTATAGACAATACACAAATGAATGAGTGTGTCCATGCTGCAATAAAACTATTTACAAAACATATTGGCTGGATATGGCTTGCAGGCCATAATTTGCCAACCCTTGGTTGACAGCCTAGCTAGCTAAACACTGCTTGTTGTAGTAAAATCTTTCTTTTTAAAACATATGTCTCTCATCCTAGCATTGTCATTACATGTGTGTGGTTTATTGTTAAATACGTAATATTTAAGGGTCTTTCCTATTTAGTTTTATTGACTAACAGCTGTTTCATAATTATAATGAACAGACATCTATATTGGTTTTTATTTTATCATTCAACCTATTAGCTAATCCTTAGAGTTGTTTCATTTTTCATGTGTTTGACAGATGAACATGTCTAAGACAATGATGAAAATGTTACCAGAATATAAACAAAAAATGGATTTTTCAGGTTAAAACCATTTTATTTGTTAGTAATATGTAAGTATATCAATTAATCATTAAATAATTTACCAAATTATTCCATTACCTAATCCATATTGCTCCTTCATGTCCAAAAGAATACAGTAAGGTATATTACCAAATACATACCTCTGACTTTAGTGGACATGCAATGTATTATTAGAGGATCCTGATATCTGTCTTTCTTAAAGAAATTAAACTCGGCCAGGCGCGGTGGCTCACGCCTGTAATCCCTGCACTTTGGGAGGCCGAGGCGGGCGGATCACGAGGTCAGGAGATCGAGACCATCCTGGCTAACACGGTGAAACCCCGTCTCTACTAAAACACAAAAAATTAGCCGGGCGCGGTGGTGGGCGCCTGTAGTCCCAGCTACTTGGGAGGCTGAGGCAGGAGAATGGCGCGGACCCGGGAGGCGGAGCTTGCAGTGAGCCGAGATCGGGCCACTGCACTCCAGCCTGGGCGACAGCGTGAAGACTCCGCCTCAAAAAAAAAAAAAAAAAAAAGAAATTAAACTCATCCCTAGTGATTATACTTTCTTCATCTAACACTATAACATTTGGAAAAAAAAATGTCTAATAATTAACACTAGATTTACAGAGTACTTTTAGATACTTTTCTGAAATTATCTGAAAAATTCAGCCAGAATCAGTATAAAATTCACATCTGAGCTTATGGAAGCCAACTTTATTCCACTCTAAAAGGACACAATTTTGTATTTTTAGTTTTATCTTTTAAAATGTTTTAACATACAGGTAGTGGAAGACGTTACTAAAGCTTAGATAGGAACATATTTGTCATCTCAGTTACAAAGGCCATAGATGGGGCAGATCTGCAGGATGCAAAAACTTTCCTTTTTCTCACCTCATAGTAGCCATATGGCTACTGCAATTCTCTGGTTTCATGTGCTTACAAAATGTCCTTTAGTTAAAAACAAAAAGAGAGAAAGAAAGAGAAAGAAGGAAAAAAAGAGAGAGAAAAAATAATTTCTTCATGTGTCTATTTAAATTAACAAAGATGTGAATTGTCCCAGACTTCCTTGTGATGATTAATTTCATGTGTCAGTTTTACTGGGCTAAGGGTTGCCCACATGGCTGATAAAACATTATTTCCGAGTGTGTCTGTGTTTCCAGAGAAATCAGCATTTGAAGAGGTAGACTGAGTGAAGATCATCCTCACCAATATCTATGGGCATCCTTCAATCTATTCAGAGCCCAAATAAAACAAGAAGGCAGAGGAAGGGTAAATTTAATCTGTCTTCTTGAGCTGGGACATCCATCTTCTCTTGTCCTCCGATATTGGAACACCTGGTTCTCAGACTTTTGGGCTTAGGTTGAACTATATCACTAACTTTCCTGGGTCTCCATCATGCAGGCAGGAGATTGTGGAACTTCTCAGCCTCGACATCCTTTGAGTCAATTCCTCCCAAGAATTATCTTCTTCTAGTTATCTCTGTCTCTATCTCTATCTATCTCATCTGTATCAGTATCTGTATCTCTGTGTCATCTATATTTATCTCTATCATCTGTATCTTTATCTCATCTATCTCTATCTCTATCTCTACCTCTATGTCTACATCTATCTTAGTTATCCATCTCAGCTATGGTTCTGTTTCTCTGGGGAACCTTAACTAATATAGCCCCTAATAGGCCTTATCTTACGACTCACTTGCCAGCTTACCATGATTATAACCAAGTTGATCACTTCAAAGGAATACTAAATAACATATATTGTTTACATTAAGACTTAGCTAGCCATCCTCCTCAAGCTGAATGTGGCCCGATACCTCACTTAGTATAGCAAGCAGACTATATGTAGATTATACATTTTTTACTCATTGAAAAAAACCCAAAGAATAACTTATCATGACATGTTAAAATTATATTAAATGTAAATTTTGATATATAAATAAAATTTTATTAGAACACAATTATATTTGTTCATTTACAGTTACATTCTTTGTCTATGGCTACTTTTATATTAATGCAGCAGAGTTTGTTAGTTGACAGAAACAGGCTGATAAAGACCAACACTTTTACAATATGATCCTTTACAAAAAAAAAAAAAAATTGACCCTTGGTTTAGACTGAACAATAATCCCATGGGAGGATTTTATTGATTTTCATTTGTAGCCAACCACACACTTTTTTTTTCTTGGCTAGGATAAATTTAGAACATCTATATCCTTCCTTAAAATAGCCTCACATACTTGAAAGTCTGATTCTCTCATAACTGTATTTTTGTCTCTACTGTTAAAATTTGAGCTCATTCTCTTCAGAAATAAAGAGAGTAACAAAATAGAAACTAAGCAGTCCCATTTTTATTTTACCATTTATGAGGGCCTATACCACCTGGTGGTGGTTTAGTATGTATTTAACAACCAGTACACTAAGAAAAACTGCTGTATTTTTAGTTTGCTTAATTTAGTGGTGTTGAATATTTCCTCTATGACCAATTTTGGCCTACAAACACGATTTCTTTGAATTCAAAGGTGGGAGGAGATGAGCACTGTGTGCTCCTATGAGGAGTTCCATCTGGCTCAAACATAAACACTGTTAATATCACTTTGCTCTAGACATGTGATTCTCCTTGATAATGCTTCTTGCATTAACCACAATATAAGTTACAATCCTTATCATTGATGAAAACTCAATTTGTATAGGCCTCTTGATAATATTTTAATATGTATACATTTTATAATGATTTTTATTGATATTTTTTCTTTTTCTTTTATACATTTTGTTGTTGTTGTTGTTGTTTATTTATATAGTCAGTTTTCGCATTAAATTGGAGAAAAACTGACATTGTTCAATTCACACCCAGGGAAATTCTGTGTGAAAGATATCGTATTATATTTCTTTTAATGCTCTAAACAGTGTTGTGAGGTAAGTGTTATCTCTGATTTGCACATGAAGAAACACATTCCCAGATTGATAAATTGCCCAGTTTCACACAGGGAATAAATTGGAGCACAGGAGTTCTACATAGATAGACCTGTATAACTTCACAGAGTGAAATGGACAGATGAACAATTCACTTTCCAGGAGAAATCACAGGACAATGGATATCAGAAGAAATGATGGGACCAGGGTAATATTGGATGTTTTGTATATGAAAAACTAATTTGGGCAACAAATAAGGATATAAAGTCACTGAAGCAAAATATATATTACCGAATCTAAAAGAAAATATGCTATTGGTAGGCCATGGCTACATTATAAAAAACATTTCATTTCATATAAAGTACTAATACTACACTATGACTATGAGTTAATATTAAAACATTGACCACATAGGAAATAGGAGAAACAAGTAACACACTGTGGAAAGCAAAGAAAATGACTGCAAGATGCAGCCATCACCACCATCTCCTGGCCACATAGGGGCCTCCTCAGAAGCTTAGATGAACAAAGGGAAGAGACTGGAGTTATTACAATTAAAACTCAGAGTAAAAGCCTTCCTAGGCTGAGACTAGATCTCTGAGGGAGAGGTATGATCCAACTGCTGCTGTTACCTCTGAAGAGGTACTTTCTGAGGCTCTGAAAAAATTGGTAAACTGCAACAATTACTGTTCCTACGGCAAGGGGATGTTCTTGGGAGAATATCGGCAAGGACAGCAAATAAACAGGAAAAGGAGATCTATTCTTCCATTCTCTTGCCTTTCTATGTTTCCCTAGTACCTCCCAATAGCAGAACTTAGCAGGATCCCACTAGAAGGAACTTGGAAAACGTAGCTTGCTGATCCCCATCATGGTATCATAGCAAATTTATTGCAGAGAAATGTGGCTGAAGATCAAGATTATTAGTAAATCAATTTTCTTACCTAATTTTTAATCTGTACTGATTTCTTATAACATAAATATCTGTGATTATAGAGACCTCAGTATTTTCTTTTTCTTCTGCAGCAGTATTTCAATCTTTTTTGAAGTTCTACCTCTCTTTTGCTTCTAGTTCACACCACGTGAGAGCAATTGACCTAATTATCATGGGCAGTGGTCATAATATATCTCAACCTGTCCAAAATAAAGATGCTACCCCATTAATCATGTGGTTTATTTTGTAATATGATCCAACCTAGTCTAATGAGAAACTTAACTAGAAATTTTGTTGAAATTATTGAGTAAAACAATATTCATTCATTTTCTGAAAAAGTAGCTTAGCTAGTAAGATACAAGATCACTGCTACTAGTGGCCATCTTGATGTGGAACAACACTGAGAATATTTCTTCAGGTAATCCTACATGAAATGTGTGCAAAACAGAAAACAGAAAGTTACAATGAGAAATTTTACATACTGTATTCAGTAGAGCCTGAGGGTAGCTCTAAATCTAGATGCTTAAGAATACTACTGATAATAAATAATACTCATACAGCACATACTATGTGCTAAGCATTCTTTCATGTACTTTATAAGATTAATATATCTAATATTCACAAGGACTGTATGAGATATTGTCCAGTTTTGTTATGCCCTGCAAATAAAATGCCCTGACAAATTATATTCTCTCAATCATCTTTCTTTTGTTTGCAATCAACATTTTATATGTATTCACTTATTATGTATCACTGCTTTGATTCCTCAGAATTTATTTAGAGGTATACAAATATTTTGCTACTATAGGAATTAGCAAAAATTTAAGGTTAAACTTTCAAAAATGTGATTGCCCTCATCATACTGTAACAAGAATTAGTAATCAATGATACACTAAGGATTAAAGTCAAGTCCTAGAAAAATCCCATAGTTAAAATATTAAATAATATTAAGTGACACAGTTTGGTCCCAAGTACATATATCTGAAGAAAATATATTTTTCTTATGAAAATTTCTACAAGATTTGATAAATTGAGATATTCCAATTCCATCAGTTGAGAACATGGTTTCTTATTTTTTGATCTCTGTTGGTTTGTAAAGTTTGTTTTGTCTGAAATTAGGATTGCAACCCCTTTGCAAATAATTCCTCAGGTAGCTCATCTAAGCTCTGAAAGGCTACAATAGCTCTCAAAATCTCAACAGAGGGAAATAAAATACTTCACAGTTGTAATGATTTTCTCTTTATATACTTTCTGCAAAAGTATAGTGAGAATACAAAGTATTTGGGAACTGATTTGGAAGTTCATAACTATTAAAAATTGCAAGAATTTTTATGGAGCATATTTATTTCAGAAATCAGTATCAAAGCCTGAAAAAAGTCTTAAATGTCTACATAATTCTCACAACATTTTATATATATATATAATTTTACATATATATATATGTAAAAATAAGAAAGTTGGCCAAAGTTGCTCATATTAAACATGTTCCAATTACTACCTTACTTTAAACAAGAACCTTATAAATTCCTAAAATATATAAAATGTAAGGAATGGTACAAATAATGCTTCACTTCTTGGAGATGAAGTGAAGATGAAACATAAACCCCATTTATTTATCCCAATTATTCCATGTTCACATACTCACAAAGGACACTATTCTGTCACCATTTAACCCTGTTCCCCAAAATCTCCTCACAAATGCAGTTTCAAAAAGAGCAAAACTATGCAAATTAAAATGTCATGATGTTACCAAACATGCTATGAAATTATAGACATCATCTCCCAATGCTTACCCCTCCAAATAGTCATTCTGTTACAATCTATTAGCGGAGGGTGTTAACAGTAGAAAGAAAGTAACGGTCATCTTTATCTGTAATTTGCTGCTTGCTTGCTTTGTGTGCCATAGTTAAAACTATTCGGGACCAAGAGTGTTAGAAAATTGTGTATTTCCTTCCAGATAATATGGTTTTTCTGTATCATTTTCAATTGATATCACTACTGATCTATTTTTCATGACTCACCACATACTGGCTTGTGTTGTTATTCTGTATTGATTTAGGTTATTGCTAGCAAAGTAGCAGAAACTCTGATTTCCAAGATCAGCAGCTACTAACTATGATTTCTCACCCAGGAGCATGAAGAGGGAATATACACAGCTCAATGTTGTTGCTTTTTCTTTTTTCTTAACATCAAAGCTGTTAGGGAAATAATCAAGAACTACTTTTACTGTGAATGTCAGCTTGTGAAAAGTGACATGATATGGTTCCAGCCTGACTCCCATTGGTCTCAAACACTTAATTAGAAAAAAGGCACACCATGAAACAATTGGGGCTTGATCTTTAAAATGAAAATGAACTATAATTAGACTTGAAAGCGTAAACGGGTATAAAAGGGAAGGCTTAGTGAAAATTCATATTATTAATAATACTTGAAATTAATATTAGAATTAACAATTCAGATGTAAACAATATTCTTTTAATTTAGAAACTGTCATACTTACCAGAGCCAAAGGGGCATTTTTCTTTTGTTATAAATGGAAATGTGCACAAAATATGTTTGTTTCAACCTTTACAAAAGTGTCCTTCAGATCCCATAATGTATTACTGAATAAAACTAAAATCTAGCCTGAAAAATCTCCATACTCACATATTTAGCAGGTAAACAAACTAAAAGCCTACCTTTAGTAGTATGTTTCCCTGTAACAACAGCTTAGTCTCAGCCAATCCCAGTAGCTATACTTTAACCACTCATAGGCAGCCAACTGTTTAAACTTTGTTTAAATAAGGCAAATGCTGAGCTGCAACCAATCCAGCTGTTTCTGTATCTCAGTTTTGGTTTCTGCACATTACATTTTTTTCCCATAGATATTTGACCATGCAACAGTGCCAAAGTCTCTCTGAAATTTCTTTGATTCTAAGGGCTGATTTGCAAATCTTTTTTTTTCTTTTCTCAATTAAACTCTCTTAAATTTGTCTAAAGTTTGTCTTTTAACAGCATCAATAATTTATATATTTTGTAGGTGGGGAATAAGAATATACTTCATAGCACCTGGGTCCCAACACACTTTAAACAAGACAGGTTTCCAAGAAAATTGAGTGAAATATAATAGGCTTTCTCTGGGACTGGCCTACAAAGAAGGGCACTGCATAATGGTAAAGTGTTGAATTGAACAAGAAAACTTAACTATTCTAAATATTAATATTTATGCATCCAAAACAGGAGCACCCAGATTCATAAAGCAAGTTCTTAGAGACCTTCAAAGAGACTTTGACTCCCACAAAATAGAAGTGGCAGAAAAATGCAAAGTTAAGTAAATTGATAAGCATCATTTCATGTATCTATTATCTCTTTGTTAATGGTTCTCATTGCACTTTTTAAAAGGCTAGTTAAAATGTGTAAGCATTTCATAAATGTTCAATTTAAAATAGAATAACCTGCTCCTAAATGATTTTTGGGTAAATAATGAACTTAAGGCCAAAATTAAGAAGTTCTTTGAAACTCATGAGAAAAAAGATACAACATACCAGAATCTCTGGGACACAACCAAGGCAGTCTTAGGAAATTTACAGCACTAAATACACACACCGAAAAGTTAGAAATATCTCAATTTAACAACCTAACATCACAACTAAAATAACAAAGGAACCAAGAGAAAACCAGCCCCAAAGCCAGCAGAAGACAATAAATAACCAAAATCAGAGCTGAACTGAAGGAGATTGAAATACAAAAGTATTCAAAAGATCAATGAATCCAGGAGTTGGTTTTCTGAAAAAAATCAATAAAATAGAAAGACTGCTAGCTAGACTAATAAGAGAGAAAATCCATATAAACACAGTCAGAAACAATGGAGGAGATATTACTACTGACTCCAAAGAAATATAAATAACCATCAGAAAATATTATGAATACCTCTATGCACACACAAGAAAATTGAGAAGAAATGGATAAACTCATGGACACATACACCCTCCCAAGACTGAGCTAGGAAAAAATAGAATCCCCGAACAGACCAATAATGAATGAGCTCTGAAACTGAATCAGTAACAAATAGGCTACCAAAAAAAAAAAGCCCAAGACCATATAGATTTACAGCTGAATTCTACCAGATGTACAAAGAAGAGCTGGTACCATTCCTGCTGAAACTATTCCAAAAAATTGAGGAGGAGGGACTCCTTCTCCTTCGTAACGCATTCTGTGAGGCCAGCATCATCCTGATACCAAAACCTGGCAGAGACACAACAAAAAAAGGAAACTTCAGACCAATATCCTTGATGAACATCAATGCAAAAATTCTCAACAAAACTCAGCCCCAGCAGCACATCAAAAAGCTTATCCATCACAGTTAAGTAGGCTTTATCCCTGGGATGCAAGGTTGGTTCAACATACACAAATCAATACATATGATTTGTCACATAAAGACAACTAAAGACAAAAACCACATGGTTTTCTCAATAGATGCAGAAAAGGCTTTTGATAAAAATCAACATCCAGCAGGGCACGGTGGCTCATGCCTGTAATCCCAGCACTTAGGGAGGCCGAGGCAGGTGGATCACAAGTTCAGGAGATCAAGATCATCCTGGCTAACATGGTGAAATCTTGTCTCTACTAAAAATACAAAAAATTAGATAGGTGTGGTGGCAGGTGCCTGCAGTCCCAGCTACTTGGGAGGCTGAGGCAGGAGAATGGCGTGAACCCGGAAGGCAGAGCTTGCAGTGAGCCGAGATTGTGCCACTGCTCTCCAGCCTGGGCAACAGAGTGAGACACCATATTAAAAAAAAAAAAAAAAAAAAAAAAGTGCCATGTGTACAAAAATCAATGCACAATTATGAACTTTTTTTCAAATATATTTTCACGTATCTAAATACATAATACAGAAGCCTGTGTGACACGGGCAATGTCGCCCAGGAGGGCCTGAGACTTAACACATACACCTAAGCAAAAGGACATAAAATATCTCTTACCGTCGGAAAAATCAACATTTTGTCTATGTACTTAGTTTACGAAATGTACTGAAAATGCTGCTATTAGCTGAATTTGTGATTTCCTTTTGAATTTCTGAGTTATTCTTATTTATTTCCCCATTTTGTTTTTGCACCAAGGAGACGGCAGTCAAATAAAATTAAACAGATACTACACGTGCTCGTCGGGGCAGCTGTACTGCAGCAGGACCTTGATGCACTCCTGGCTGGAGGCCTGCCGGGCGTAGGCCAGCGCTGTGTTACCGTGGGCATCTCCAGCCATGACATCCATCCCGTACCAGATCAGGAGCTGCGCCAGGACCACATTCCCCTTGCGGCAGGCCAGATGGAGCGCCGTGCAGCTGTCTCCCTCCTCACAGGTCTCGTTCACCTACTCCCAGGAGCCATGTGCCAGCAGCAGGATGGCTGTCCGCAGGTCCTCATCAGCGGTGGCCTGCAGCAGATGCTGGCCCAGGGACAGCTCCCGGGAGGGTAATGGAGCCAGGAAGAGCTTCTGTTCATATTTGGCACGGTTCCACCATCCCTTCTCTTCCCTTGTGGAGTCTACTGAGGGTTTCGTCCGCCCCGGCTGCTCTCTTGCCAGATGCTGTTGGCTAGCTCATTGCCAATAGATGACAAAACCTGCATGAGCTCGACTGGCCAGTCATCCAAGTCCAGAGATCAGACTCGGGAAAGGCGGGTGCCAAGATTACAGTGGATCCCTGAGCATTCAATACACATGAGGACTCCCAAGTTCAAACTGGCCCAGTTAGGATTCTGGGTCTCACAGTGCACACAGTGGGAGTTCCCACGTTTCGGATGGACTGCAGGGCCATGGCCTCCCTCTAGCTCATTAGCCAGAACTTGCTTTTGCTGCGCTCGCATGACTGCAGGCTGGCTAGGATCTGGCTCTCGATGGCTTGGACCCAGGCATCCCGCTTCTCATACGACGTGGCTTCAAAGTGCCACGTTTGGCCAGTGAGGGACACAATGATAAAGTTTTCTTCTCGTTCTTCAGCAGTGCCGCAGAAGCCATCGTCTTTTAAGTTTTTGGTGCTTTTCTTCCTTCCATGTTTCCTTTTGTTGGCATGAGGAGAGGGGGGTGGGCTGAGCTTGGGGCTGGTGGTGCTGGAGATATTGGGGCTGGAGCATATGGAGTCACTCAGCCCGGTGTCTGAATTGGCTGAGGTACATAGACTGTTCATGTCCTTGGATAGGCCATTGCTTTTAGAGCTGGAAATGGGCGCACAGGCCAATGTGGCTAGGGGTGGCCTCTTTCCTGGGACTTTGATGGTAGATGTTCGAAGTTCAATCTCTTTTTTATGAATGTTCTTCAGGTAATCACCTAAGCTTGAATAATAGGTGAGCATGCCATTGTCACAGAGGGTGCCATATTTCTTTTTCCATTTCTTCAGCCATTTCCCACTTAGCTTTAAGAGCATGCCCTGTTTAATGGGGATGTCTCTGCCGCTCCCGATGGTGTCAGCATGGCTCTCTGGGGCTTTGTTCTCTTTGTCTGGGTCACTCCCTTTCTTAGATGTAAACAGCTTGGACCAGCGCTTGGACTGCTTGCGAACAGGCGTGGGTGTGTCGGCAGTGGGAGGAACATTGATCTGAAGGTCCTCCTGGCTGGTGCTGGGAGTCGATGGAATGGAGGAGGAATCGTTACTAAAACTCCCACCTCCATTTCTCATCTGGGTAATGTGCATGGTGGAAACCTGTGTGGAACAGAAGGAGGAATGGCTTCGAAAATTGGGTAGTGAGTTGCAGGGTCCTGTAGACAGCTCACAGTTACCTTTTAAAAAGATACATTTTCTGGGCCAGGTACGGTGGCTCACACCTGTAATCCCAGCACTTTGGGAGGCCGAGGCGGGTGGATCACGAGGTCAGGAGTTCACGACCATCCTGGCCAACATGGTGAAACCCTGTCTTTCCTTAAAAAAGAAAAAAAACATTAGCTGGGCACGGTGGCATATGCCTGTAATCCCAGCTACTTGGGAGGCTGAGGCAGGAGAATTGCTTGAACAGGGACCTGGGAGGCAGAGTCTGCAGTGAGCTGAGATTGCACGATTGCACTCCAGCCTGGCTACAGAAAGAGACTCCACCTCAGAAAAAAAAAAAAAAAAAAAAATACATTTTCTGTTTTGGATAGCATATTTACTCATAATAGCTAACTAACTAAACAGAGTTGCAGATCCATTCTTATTCCAGCATATTCTTTTTACAACACTTAAGATGACTAAATGCAACATGAAATGGGAAAGATTTTTAAAAAGATGACTTTGGCTTCAGCATGAAACAGATACAAGTGTATGATGAAAATACAACCTCAGTAAAAGTGCTACTTACAGTAAATGAGTATAACTGTTCATCAAATAAGGTCAAAGATCCATCTGCATCTCTATAAAATAGGAATGTGCATTACTTCAAAAACTGTTAATATCTTAGTATAATATCTGTTTAGTAAAATACCGCCTCCTGTGTGCTTTGGTGTTTACCAAAGCAATTTTTACGAATTCTCCTCCTGGATCCTGACTTGCAGAGGATTTCCTGACTTCTTCTTTATCAGCACTTCATGTCCTGTACTGTGAAGTGTTTTATGTAACACATCAGAAATGCCTGTAAGTATTGACTCTCCCTAACAGGCAATGGCAATAAACCAAATATATTTTCACTCTTCTAATCACACACTGAAACACAAGAATGTTTTACAAAGCAGTAGTGATGAACTTTAATAAATGTAAACGTGATTCAGATTTCCGAGCTTCCTTTCTCTTTAGTTCTCTGTAGTATATTCTCATGATGTATGGTATTTTGGAAAAAAAAAAAAACCTTGCATAAGTGATCTCAGTGAGTTCCACCTATCCCACTGACAACACTGCACTACTGACTTGTGATAAACATTTTTCAAAATCTTTTCTTGAAGCCAATTTGCCCTATTAATTTGCTCAATAAGCCTTTATTTCACCAATAGTGAATATACCAAATGATTATTTCTCAAACTTGCTGACAGCTAATTAAAAGTTACTTTACTTTCAAAAGTAGACTTCTACAAAGTAGAATAATGAGAAAAAAAGCATGAAATTTCTTTGAGCAAGATTAATCTTCAAAGCTACTTTTGAATTGTATGCTAACACATCGGAATCTTTTGAACTCAAAAGAAGCCAGGGACTCTAGTCAAAGTAGTTTTGGTGTATGTGTGTTCAAAGATTTAAGAGACTTGGCTGACTACAGACATTTAGTGATTACTCAATAGGTCCCAAAGCTCAGGACTTAATGGACAGAGTTTGAGTCCAGTTTTTGCTGAAACATAATTTCCTCTCAACTATTGTTAAAAGGGAGAGAAGAAAGTGACATTATTATGAGTGTAAACTTGCCATTTTTAATTGAAGTAAAAGTTACTGACAATTGAATTAACTAAAAAGGCTAGCGTATTAGCAACACAATTGTTTAAAAGCTAGTTATGTTTACAGAACGAAAAGTAAAATTAAAGACATTAATATTCTAAATTACTACTTTCCAAACTGTGTTCTAAAAATCAACACTCATGACCCAAGGAGATGATAATAATGTACACTGGACAGCCCCTGTGGAGCTGGTGCTGGTGTTGGTTGTTGCTCCTTTTAAAATATACTTCATCTCAGGGTGCTCTCAAAGTGCATCTTTGTGGCCTATGAGGTGCTCATGCACAATAGGAGAAATTCTAATGCAGATACAGTGTGGTGTCACAAGAGGAAAAGCTGTTCCTTCTTCCAAGGCTAATGTCCAAAGTAGTACACACTGATTCAGGTCTATAATGCATTGAAAAAAACTAAGTTTTCACAAAAAACATTCAATAAAGGGAACCTATCCTTCTCACTTGTTTAACATTGTCTAAAGGCATAAAGGCATCAAAATGATCACACTTTTTCTAGGATTGATTCTCTGCTAAGTGATTTTTTTTTTCCTTCCACCACGAAGTCTAAGATTTTTTTTTTTTTTTTTTTTGTGACGGAGTCTCGCTCTGTCGCCCAGGCTGGAGTGCAGTGGCCAGATCTCAGCTCACTGCAAGCTCCCACCTCCTGGGTTCATGCCATTCTCCTGCCTCAGCCTCCCGAGTAGCTGGGACTACAGGCGCCCACCACCTCGCCCGGCTAGTTTTTTTGTATTTTTTAGTAGAGACGGGGTTTCACTGTGTTAGCCAGGATGGTCTTGATCTCCTGACCTCATGATCCGCCTGTCTCGGCCTCCCAAAGTGCTGGGATTACAGGCTTGAGCCACCGCGCCTAGCCGAAGTCTAAGATTAAAAGAGAAATTGATACTTAATATTTAGAATCTGAATATCAATATATAGTTGATTCTAATTTCTTAAAGTGATTATAGAAGAGGACAACCAAATGGCTGAAATAATTTTAGAATAAACGAATCTGTCCCTTGGCAGTATAGTTGTACTCACGATATTATTGTCATTGTAAGATAAGGCTGGCTGGCTGTGCTGTCATCAAGGAGTATTGTCGAACATGAGCTGTATTGTTGACTGAAACGCACAGTAGATACTTGAAGGGGAAGGGAAATATAAGTTAAACTTATCAAAGTTTTCTTTGTTAAAATGTGAAATGACAAAGCACTGAGATATTTCTTACACTCCATGAACTGCCTGAGTGCGGTATCATTTGCACTCTATAGAAAACCCATTGGAGGCTCTTAACTTCCAGAGATGATGTTTAAGATACGGGTTATAAAATGCTGCCCTTAATATGGTACCTGCCATCAAACCTAACAAGGATTTTATGAATTCCCTTTAAAAATCATGAGAAGTTTAAAGTAAGATTTTTTTTTCTACAGCAATATAAAGCAGCCGAGAATTTCTATTTCTATGATTTATTTACTATGGTAAAATGTAATGCATTAAATAATACTGGTACAAGAGCATTTTATTGCAGTGAATACAAGACTAATGCATTTACTAAATTACTCATCCTAAATGTATTATTTCAGGTGATATTGGGACAAAACAAGTGTTTCAGATTCAGAGGCTCTGTGTGCCAGGGCTGCTAGGCCAGCAACAAGTGAGGAAGTCATAGGTTTCTCTAGTCCTATTTTCTTACGTGAGGATAAAAAGAGTATCACTTAAATATTCTCTCACACCCTGAAAACAGATGACAACTTAAAAAATCTAACTTTCACTTCATGTTTAAATAAGACTGCCATGACATGACTCAAATGAGACTCTCAGAAAATACTTTCTATTCATTTCAAAACTTGATCAATTTCAATCTATAAATCATCTGACCTGCACCTAGCCATTTTCCTGCTCTAGCCCTGCTCTCTCCCTAGAATACTGCTTTTCTCTTTCCTTGCTTCAGCAAGCTTGACTCCATCTACCCTCTTGGATCTCTTTGTCGGCAGCCACACCAAAAAATGTTTTTTTGTTCACTGATTACTCGAAGTCACCACTGTTTACAAGATACGAATTCTTGCAGAGTATTCCCCTCATGAGAAAGTACGCCTCTCCATAAGAGTACGGGAGGGCCCTTCTCTTCCTACCTCCAGCTGCTGAGCATAGAATTTTGAGTAACTCCAAAACTTCGACAAGTGTTTGACAATTCAGTTATCATTTGGAAGATAAGTCTTACTACATTTAATTACAGCAAAAACACTACTAACAGTTTACTGTTTATAGGTATTATTTAAAGTAGTTACAAAATAGAAACAAATAATCTAACGTCAGTCAGCATAAATCAGAGTATGAAATTGTACGCTCTTTAATAAGAAATGGAAGGGGTTACTTAGTAGTTTCAAGGTTTAATGACAAAAACTAGAAAATAATTGTACCTAGTAATTTAGTAAGTCAAAACCAAAATCAAAGGTCCAGTACCTGTTGGACGCCAAGGCCCACCGCCTTCTTCAGCTGTACCTGCTGCCTCTCATTTTAACCCATTAAAAATACTAATGTTGTTTTCCTTGTAGAGGTCTTTCACCTCTGTGGTTAGGTCTATTCCTAAGTATTTTATTTTATTTTATTTTGCAGCTATCATAAAAGGGGCAGAGTTCTTGGTTTGATTCTAAGCTTGGTTGCTGTTGGGGTATAACACAGCTACTGATTTGTGTACATTAATTTTGTCTCCTGAAATTTTGCTGAATTCATTTATCAGTTCTAGGAGCTTTTGGGAAGAGTCTTTAGGGTTTCCTAGGTATATGATCATATATCATCAGCAAACAGCAACAGTTTGACTTCCTCTTTACCGATCTGGATGCCTTTTATTGCTTTCTCTTGTGTGATTGATCTGGCTACGCCTTCCAGTATTATGTTGAATAGAAGTGGTGAGAGTGACTGCTGCAAACCTTAGTTACGTCCTAGGAAAAAGAATACTTCCTAAAATAAAACTAAGGTATCATCCTTACCCTTCTCTTTGTCTCATCCAGAAATATGATGGGGGAATTACCTGCCCTAACCCCTTCCTCAAGAAATATATTACTGTACTCTGAAATTTAGACAAAACCTTAAATCTCCAGGCTTTTTAAAGCACAAAATATAAATAAAAGCTGGGAAAGTAAACCAAAATTCTTCAGATTGTTCCTCATGAATATCCCCCTTCCTCTGCAATTCCCCAGAGTGGTAACGGATGGGTAGAGGCAGCTCAGGTGAATTACCCAGCTTGCCTCTCAACTCATTCCTCCTCCTCCTCTCAAAGGCTGAAGGCAGGGCCTTTCCAGTCTTCATGACCTGCCCTTCACCTAGTCCCTCCTGACCTAGGGATGGAGGCTTTGAGTCCCACAGTGTGGTGATACAGAGCACTAGTTGTCACTGCCTGGCTTTATTTAAAGGAAATGCAGTAGGCTTCCTCTGTAGAGCTCTGAAAATGTTGACTGTACAGAGGTCTTCTGTGTTTTTACTTGGTGAAGTATTTCTCACATCTTTTGTTATCAGAGTACCATTCCAATCTCTTAACTTGCAGGTGTGTGGAAAACTGTTTGGTAATGAAAGATCTTCACTGGGGGATTGAGCAGCATTTAGTAACGTCTATGTTTGTAAAAATAAAATAAAATAAAATAAAAAAATAAGTGGTGAGAGTGGGCATCCTTGTCTTGTTCCAGTTCTCAGGGGAAATGCTTTCAATTTTTCCCCATTCAGTATTATGTGGGCTGTGGGTTTGTCATGGATGGCTATTACATTGAGGTATGGCCCTTGTATGCCGATCTTGCTGAGGGTTTTAATCATAGAAGGATGCTGCATTCTGTCAAATGCTTTTTCTGTGTCTATTGAGACGATCATGTGATTTTTTGTTTTTAATTCTGTTTATGTGGTGTATCACATTCATTGACTTGTGTATGTTAATCCATCCCTGCATCCCTGGTATGAAACCCATTTGATCATGGTGGATTAATATTATTATTATTTTGAGATGGAGTCTTGCTCTGTCACCCAGGCTGGAATGTGCAGTGGTGTAATCTTGACTCACTGCAACCTCCACCTCCCGGGTTCAAGCGATTCTCCTGCCTCAGCCTCCTGAGTAGCTGTGATTACAGGCATGCACCACCATACCCAGCTAATTTTTGTATTTTTAGTAGAGACAGGGTTTCACCATGTTGGCCAGGCTAGTCTTAAACTCCTGACGTCCTGATCCACCTGCCTCGCCCTCCTAAAGTGCTGGGATTACAGGCGGGAGCTACCGCGCCAGGTTGGATTATTTTTTTGATATGCCCTTCGAACTACAAACCATAGTTGAATGAAATCACGGACACAAACAAATGGAAAGACATCCCATGCTCATGAATCGGTAGAATGAATATTGTGAAAAGGACCATACTGCCAAAAGCAATCACAAATTCAACACAATTCCCATCCCAAACCATATATCCCAGGTTTAGGCCATGGTATCTCTAAGCCAGAAAAACCTCACACTGAGCACTATCAGTTAACAGAAGTCCTGCTTCCAAATAAAGCAGACCAGGGACCACCACACATTGGAGGGAAGCCTCCAACAGAAGAGATCAAAACAACAGAAAAAAGGAATTCATGAGACCAGTCAAAATCAGGAGAAAAACTTAAAAAAAAATCTTAAAATACTCTCAAAAATATAAAATTCAATAAAAATGTAGAGGATAAAATCACAGAATATCCCAGAAGTGGAATAAAAAGACAAACTGAAAAAAATAGAAGGGGAAAAATTAAAAACCAATGTCTGTATACTGGTCTAAGCAGCCTAGCATCTGAATAACAAGACTATCGATAAAAAAGTAACGGAACATAAAAAAATTCTCAAGAAGAGACAGTCTGCAGGTTTAGTAGCCTCAATAAAATGAGAAGATCCCCACCAAGCTGTGACTGTTTTTTTTGTTTTGTTTTGTTTTTTTGAGATGGAGTCTCACTCTATTGTCCAGGCTGGAGTGCAGTGGAGCAATCTGGGCTCACTGCAACCTCCGCCTCCTCGGTTCAAGTGATTCTCCTGCCTCAGTCTCCCAAGCAGTTGGGACTACAGGTGCACGCCACCACTCCTCGTTAGTTTTTGTATTTTTAGTAGAGATGGGGTTTCACCATATTGGCCAGACGTGTCTCGAACTCCTGTCCTTGTGATCCACCCATCACAGTCTCCCAAAGTGCTGGGATTACGGGCATGAGCCACTGTGCCTGGCTCCCACCAAGCTGTTGTTATAAAATTTCAGAACCTCGGCCGGGCGCGGTGGCTCACACCTGTAATCCCAGCACTTTGGGAGGCCGAGATGGGCGGATCACGAGGTCAGGAGATCGAGACCATCCTGGCTAACACGGTGAAACCCCGTCTCTACTAAAAATACAAAAATTAGCCGGGCGAGGTGGCGGGCACCTGTAGTCCCATCCACACGGGAGGCTGAGGCAGGAGAATGGCGTGAACCCGGGAGACGGAGCTTGCAGTGAGTGGAGACTGCGCCACCGCACTCCAGCCTGGGCGACAGAGCGAGACTCCGTCTCAAAAAAAAAAAAAAACAGAAACAAAATTTCAGAACCTCAGAGATAGAAAAGATCCTAAAAAGCTTCCACAGCTACCTAAAACTTGGGTGTAAATAGTGTATCACACACTGGCAATAGATTCAAGAACAACATTGTAATGAGAGCACAACTGCAAAATGTCTTCAGAAACATAAAATATAGATTCAACCTAGAGGTGTCCTCTCTATCAAAGAGGAGGGATTTTAAGATTGGCCAGCTCTCTAAACATCTCCACCCAGGAAAATGTGTTCAAGCAAAACTAGAGAGGATAACAGGACAGAAGGAAACACAGAATCAGGGACTCAGGGAACAGAATCAGGGACTCAGATGATCCCACACAAGAGAGCAGTTATGTGAGATCCCAAAAGACTTTAAGGAGATAGCACTGAAAAGCAGACATCGAGCATATCTAGGGAAAGCCACTCCATACTGAACTAGGATGACAAAAGGCCAAAGAAAGTTGCCCTCCTACAAAGAAAAAAAGGAACAAATGTGTTTTCACAGAGAATATCTTTGAAAGGCATGTGATAAATGCTACAATACTTAGGGGAAAAACAGCTGTTAGAAAATAAGCAAACGAATAGTCAGAAAATTAACTTCATGCTGAAAAATAATGGATGTGAAAGCAAACAGACCACCCAGAGGCTACTTATTATATTTGGATGGATAAACTAACATCGGCTAGGAAAAAAGAGAAGATCCAGGAGATTTGCAGAAGTGCTCAGATTTGAGAACTGTTTCAGAGACAGGATGAAGGACATGTAATGCAGAGGCACAGTGAAAACACCATTATGACTTAGCAGTGAGTAATATTTGCAGAATCATAATCATGTAAATATTATTGATTTAATGAAAAAGTGTGCTACAATTGGAAGAAACAGAGGGAGGAACATAAGATCATGGTGTAGCGAGGAAGGTATGCTTTCACCTGCTGTGATAGAAGATCAGTAGACAGTGCTGGCATTAACTTATTCTATTTTTGTTATTTCATTAAAAATAAGATTAAATATTTAAGGCAGTTTTTTTTGTTTTGTTTTGTTTTGTTTTTTTTGAGACAGAGTTTCACTCTTTCGCCCAGGCTGGAGCACAATGGCACCATCTCGGCTCACTGCAACCTCCGCCTCCCAGGTTCAAGTGATTCTCCTGCCTCAGCCTCCTGAGTAGCTGAGATTACAGGCATGCACCAACACACCTGGCTAATTTTGTATTTTTGGTAGAGACAGAATTTCACCATGTTGGTCACGGTTGTCTCGAACTCCTGACCTCAGATGATCCGTCCACCTTGGCCTCCTAAAGTGCTGGGATTACAGGCATGAACTACCATGCCCAGCCTTAAGGCAGATCTTTTTACCACAACCAGACTATTGAAATGTAACTTAAATATCAGACATCCTTAAAAGGTGGACACACTAAACTAAAGACTTTTCTAGATAAATTTAATACTTAGGAAAATAGAAGAGATTTAGAAAATCCACAAAAAGAGGTCCATGCTACCACCACTGGGTCCACATTGTAATTTAAAGAAATCAAGAGAGACAACTTTTATGTCAAACTATCAATTTCGTAACTATTTGACTGTTTACTTACATGGTTTGTACAATTGCTTCTTCTTATTTCTACAACTAAGAATAAAAAAAAACAAACTGGTCACTTCTGACATGAATACCATCAAATAAAAGTAGTTGTTAACATCTTAGTGATTACTCCTATGTAAAATGAGACAAAATTACATTTAAAGAAACTATTTTCAATAATTTGTAATTTAAATTATCTGGCACGATTAATGTCATAAAGTCAAATCTAAAATTTTAGCTTTCATCTACTTTACCTTTTGTTTCTATTACATACAAATGAAGGAATCCTCACGTACAAAAGAAAAGGGCAAAAAAATTAGGTCAGATGAAAATCTTAGCTAATAAAAAAGTTTAACTGTTGCATATATAATCCATGATCCATTAGTATTCTCTCACTCGGTATTTACACATAGCTTACTTTAATTATCAGAAGCTAAGAGCTAACAGCTCTAAGAACTACTTCCTGACCAGGCACCTATCTCTAGATGCAACAGAATCCCTGTAAGCATCTTGAACCACACTTAGTGGTTACCTACTAATATGCCACTAAAAACAAAACAAAACAAAAAAGGGGTCTTTACACAACTCAAAAGTAATGTACCCTAATTTTTTTTTTTTTTTTTTTCAGATGGAGTCTCACTCTGTAACCTAGGCTGGAGTGCAGTGGTGGGATCTCAGCTCACTGCAACCTCTCTGACTCCTGCCCAAGGATTCAGCCCTCAGTCTCCTTAATGCTGGCACTACAGGCACGTGCCACCACGCCTAGCTAATTTTTCTTTCCTTTTTTTTTTTTTTTTTTTTTTTTTTTTTTTTTTTTTGTATTTTTAGCAGAGAGGAGGTTACACTGCATTAGCCAGGATGGTCTTGATCTCCTAACCTCATGATCCACCCACTTCGGCCTCCCAAAGAGCTGGGATTACAGGTATAAGCCACAGAACCTTTTGTAATTTTAACAAATATATACAAACTTAATTGACATAGTGTCTGCAGCACAAAAATCATTTTTTTTCTCCTAAAAAGGCCAGAATAATAAAAAGCCCAAGAGGGACTTAAATATGCCTTTACTCTACACTGCCTCTGCTGACGCTGGAAGGGCCTTGTAAAAAGTTCCTACCACTGAAGGGTGAGGGACATGGAATAGCTTTTCTTTACTGATTTCCATGCCTCTAGGTGAGATAGTCACCACCAGGCTTTCGGGAACAATTCTGATATGTGTTGGATATGTTCCCCTCCAAATCTCATGCTAACATGTGACCCTTAATTTTGGAGACAGGGCCTAGTGGGAGGTGTTTGGGTAATGTCGGGGGATTCCCAATGAATGGCTTGGTCCCACCCTCATGGTAATAAGCAAATTCTCCTTTTGGTAGTTTAAAAGAGTGTGGTACTGGCCAGGTGCGGTGGCTCAAGCCTGTAATCCCAACACTTTGGGAAGCTGAAGCGGGCAGATCACCTGAGGTCAGGAGTTTGAGACCAGCCTTGGCCACCATGGTGAAACCCCGTCTCTACCAAAAATACAAAAATTAGCCAGGTGTTATGGTGCCCGCCTATAGTCCCAACTACTCAGGAGGCTGAGGCCAGAGAATTGCTTGAACCTGGGAGGTAGAGGTTGTAGTGAGCCAAGATCACTCCATTGCACTCCCGCCTGGGCAACAGAGCGAGACTCCATTTCAAAAAAAAAAAAAGAGTGTGGTACCTTCCCTCTTCCCCTCTCTCCTCCCTCTTTACCATGTGGAAAAACCTGCTTCCCCTCTGCCTTCTATCATGATTGTAAGCTTGCTGAGGCCCTCTCCAGAAGTAGATGTTGAAGCCATGTTTGTACAGCCTGAAGATCTACGAGCCAATTAAACCTCTTTTTGTTATAAATTACCCAGCCTTAGGTATCTCTTTATAGTAATGTAAAAAATGAACACAAATTCTAATCAGAAATAACTGACTCAAGATGGGCAAAGTCTACTCAAACTATAAAAACAAAGGTTACAAACTCCCATGTTTTACTGTGCTGCATTACTTCGCATATTATTATAGAACCCTCACTTGTATTCTTGCTGTTTAAGTCAACTGGAAAACTTGCTTGTGCATGGCTTTTTAGCAAATACATGAGGATTTAACGATAACTTTAAGGAAAATAAGCAGGAGTAGAGCATGTTTAAATTGACATTACATCAAATGAAAGGGTTAATAACTTAAAAGTTTTGAGTAGCATAAACTTGGATGTGGTAAATGACTGTGGTCAGAGGACTGTGTGAGAGGAGACCCAAATCACAGATTCAATTCCTGATAATAAACAACTATGTTTGTAATTTGTTTAAAAGAAAACCAAGCTGAAGCCTAAGTTCTATCATTCATCTTTAAAATGTACTCTTTGGAGCAAGGGAAAAGGGGCCAAAACTTATGAATAAAGAGAAATCCATGACTCCTCCATCACATGACAAATTAATTATGTTGATAAAAAGATGGCAAAAATGTATAAACACAAAGTTTAGATGTTTTCACTAACAAGATAACTAAAGGGAAATATATCACATGTTAAAATAAGACAAGTGAATATGTGAAAAGTTGAAAAATTTAAACCAATATGAGTTTTTCTAAATACTTCCTATAATACACCTGATCAAACAAGAGTTTTTACTCTTTCTCTTGGTGGAAAAAACAATGTTGTCTCACCATCTGTTTGAGAGTTCCTCTGGAATATTGTGGTTGCCTCTGGATTGGCAGAAGGGTTAAAATCCAAAGCTATATGTATAGAGGGAGAAAAGAAAAAAGATGCAATCATTTATTAAAATTTATCAACTCATTTACTCAACTGCTGCATTTAGGCTCTTTCACTACTTTTACTTTTATTCTTATCCATTGAAATGAATGTATAGACATAAGATAGAGCCAGGCAAGGTGGAACATGCTTGTAGTCCCAGATACTCAGAAGGCTGAGATGGGAAAATCACTTGAACCCAGGTCAGGAATTTGAAGCCAGCATGAGTAACATAGTCACACCCACCTTTATTCAAAAAAAAAAGAAGAAGAAGAGAAGAAGAAAGAAGAAGAAAGAAGAAAGAAGAAGAAGAAGAAGAAGAGGAAGAGGAAGAGGAAGAGGAGGAAGAGGAAGAGGAGGAAGAGGAAGAAGAAGAAGAAGAAGAAAAAGAGGTAAATGTTGGCTTTGAGTTGTGTAAAATCAACTTTGCATAAAATAAATCAAGATGGCAGTAAGTTTTAAAAGACAGGTCTATTTTATAGGCAAAGTATAAGATGTATTCTAGAGTTTTTTTAATTTTTTAAAAGTAAATTCAGCATATCTGTCACTTCCATGTCATTCTGAGGATATAGAACCTTAGTTCTGTTGAGTAGCTGTCTTCCACAGTCATGTGATATCTCTAAGTCTTCATTTCTTCATTAACAATACATAGGTAGAACATACACAGGCCTTATTTATACTGGAAAGGGCCAAGTGAAACATACATAAACTGTGTTGTAATCCTAAAGAATGACAATAAAGAGCCATTTTGGGGCTCTCATCCGACACTACCCAGCTACTAACTGGTGTGTAACATCACTCAGAGGTTTCCTTACATCAGCAAGCAGAGTGTAAGTTTACACAAGTACTTACACGCTTTGTGTATAAAGGTATAATCAATTCACATATTTGTTTATTCTAAAGCAATCCTTAAATATCTTGAAAAGTGAGGATAGTACTTCCAAGTTACAAAGTCACACTCATCATGAGTCTTAATTATCCTACTTTTTAAAAACTTAAAAGCCCAACCAAAGTTTAAATAGAAGAGCTACAAGACATTTCCTCTACAGGAATGAAATCTCTGGCATTTAAATGAAACCAATAAGCCAACTGGATTTAATTTCGTTGTGATGTAATGTTTTCCAAGAAAATTTTAGTTTTTATTCAAGAACTATATTACTACCCAGAATTACTTTTACTTAGATTCATCTCTTCGCAAAATTTTAGAGGCAAATCAACTAATTGTTTTCTCTTTTCTACCACCACCCATCCCCTGCCTCTCCCAGCAGGATAGAGACTGAAAAACTCTAACTTTCTTTTTTTCTCTTTTTTTTTTTTTTTTTTTTTTTTTGTGAGATGGGGTCTTGCTCTGTCACCCAGGCTGGAGTGCATTGGCGTGATCTCTGCTCACTGCAACCTCTGCCTCCTGGGTTCAAGCAATTCTCCTGCCTCAGTCTCAAGAGTAGCAGGAACTACAAGCATGCGCCACCACGCCCAGCTAATTTTTGTATTTTTTTAGTAGACAAGGGGTTTCAGCATGTTGCCCAGGCTGGTCTTGAACTCCTGACCTCAGGTGATCCACCTGCCTCGGCCTCCCAAAATGGTGGTATTACAGGCGTAAGCCACCATGCCTGGGCAAAACTCCAATTTTCTTATCTTTGAACAAGATGCTATTGTCAGGAGGGGAAAGGACAAAGGGGAAGCCATGGCAACAATCACTCTTACAGGGAAGGTCGGAGATTTTAACCTGCAATTTTTATATTACACATTAAAAGTCTACATTGATGTTTCATGTCTTTTGAAAGTTTTGGCCATGAACCTCACCTATCTTTTAGAACAAGGAGGTAAATAAAATCTGTTAAGTCACCAGAATAAATCTGGAGACACATTTTGTGTTAAAGTAAGAATTTTAAAGTCATCAGAGCCTCATGGGCAAACTTCTTTGACAAACCCTACCCCCCCCCCCCACACACACACACACAGCCATTTTTCTGCATCCCTGGTCATGACATTCTGTGCCTTTCACAATTATTTTAAACACCCTCTTTTTTCCCCCCTTCTGTGTTCAAATTACAGTTAGAAGAAACTAAGCAGCCTCTATCAAGGTGACTTAAAGCAGCCCATTAAGAATACCATACAGCCTCTCCCATGGCAACCTCCATTCTGATTTTAAATAAGAAATCCCCGAATATCTGAATATGAACTGTCCTGAGATTTAGCTACTTTAACAAAGGAAACAATTAGGCACTTACCTGGTTCCTTCACTTAGGTACCATGTGGACAGGTACAAAGAAAAAATAAGATGGGTGCTGGAAAGTTGGGATATTTGAGTCTTTATTGAGAAAAGGAAGAGAATATTCCAAAGAAGCCTCAGCAAAGTCCCACAGGATAATAAATAGAGCTACAGACAATGTTGTCTCACCATCTGTCTGAGAGTTCCTCTGGAATATTGTGCTTGCCTCTGGATTGGCAGAAGGGTTAAACTCCAAAGCTATATGTATAGAGGGAGAAAAGGAAAAAAAAGATGTAATCATTTGTAAAAATTGATCAACTCATTTATTCAACTGCTGCTTATTCGACAAGAAGAGCCATAAATAAATGGTCCCATGCCAGCCTGAGAGAAAGATGAGAGAGCAAGAACTGAGCGATTGGGAGGGGAGGCGAAAAGAAACTGCTGGACTTGGTGGGGAAAGACTAAGGGGTGGGAATGCAAGGCAGAGCCAGCTCTTGTTCCTGGCCAGCCCCGGGAAAGCTGGCTACAGACAGAAAGGAGCTCGAAGTGGGCGATGCCTCCCAGGGGACCTTGGGGACAGCAGCAGCCAGAGGCAAGCAGAAGGCAGATGGCATCCGTCACCTCCTTACCTTCAGGCATCTCCCGGTCATGGATGTGGTGCATGTGGAGGTCCTCACCAACTTCAACAGTCACCACAGCAGGCTGCACAGCAGCAGCCATGGGTGCCCCTGCCATCCTGTCCCCAGCTCCTGCCATCCTGTCCCCAGCTCCTGCCATCCTGTCCCCAGCTCCTGCCTCATAGATCTCAGATTCAGAGGGACACACGGACCCCTGTTGCTGGTCAAACTCAGGGTCACTGGGGCGCACACAACAGGTCAGTATGTTCCCCATAAGGCGCCTCTACTGTCTGCCACCACCTGTGCCCCTGCTCACAGCTTTGGCCACGCACTCCTGCTATCCTAGGCCAAGGCTATGCTGCACTTGCAGAGATGGTCTTGTCTGCTGCTCGCCTGCCCACCTCACAGGCCGGCCCTGGCCCCGGCCCCGGCCGTGGCTGCGGGCCAAGGCCCGCACCCTGCCACCTCCCCTGAGCTGACTTGTCTGGGAGGGTGAAGACCAGTCGACTTATTTAATAGGTTTTGAACCCAACAAGCGCTGAGAGACACAACAACTGCCCGAAGAGAGAACAGATGGAGCTCCTCCTCCTTCTGTAGTCACCTACAGACTGAAGCCCACTGGCCCAGGTGGGAGCACAGGCATGTGGCACACAATGCCCCACCCCACACTTCACAATGCCCTCCCCGACAGCTCACAGTGCCCCACCCTGGTTGCCACCCCTCCCCAACAGCTCAGAATGCCCCTGCCTGGGCTGCCCCACCCTGTGGCTTATGATGCTGCTGCTCTCCTGGCCCCTCGTGCAGTGCCAGTGGGACTAAGGTTTTCATCCATCACCAGCTTCCTGAGCTTTTTAGTCCTAAGAAAAGCACAGGGTAGTTCGTTGCTTGAAGCCATCTTCCTCTATGAGTTCTACACAAAGCCTCAGTAGAGTGGGTCCCATTAGCAACCAAGTTGAACAACTTTTATTTGCTGACTGAATGTAGATACACCTGAATGGCTGACTGCTTTTGTAACTAAACACTCCTCTCCTGTCTTCCAATGAGTGGTCGTTTTTGTCTGCAAATTGACCACAGCAATCCCTGGGGCCCTAGCTCTATTCTCAGTAAAGAGTTACGGCTGTGTGTCTTGAATGACACCTTAGGACCCATCCTGCCTCCACCTCCTTCTCCATAAAATAGAAACCTAACTTGTCCCTCTCCAAGCTCTGAAATGGTGAAACTACTCAACCCCTTTTCTCCTGGCTACTTTTCCTTCCTTAATGGCAGGGACTTTCAGATTTTCTTTTCTCTACTAACAAAGACTATGCATGATTTTGTCATACAAAATTGAGAGCCATAAAGGGTTACCACCATCCTAATTCAACAGCATACCACTTACATCTGACAAGTAGTGTGTGCTTGACAGTGTCCCCACTGTGCTATGCTCACTTAACCCTCAGAAACAATCTCATTTTACAGATTTTACAGAAAAACTTGAGATGGAGAAGGTAAGTAACCTCCTCAAGTAACCTCACATGACTGCTAAGGGTGGGGCCACAATTTGATCCCAGGTAGTCTGAATCCCCCAGTTCTTCAAGTATGATTATCAGAAATTATATCAGTCTGTTTTCACACTGATATAAAGAAATACCTGAGGCTGGGCAATTTATAAAGGAAAGAGGTTTGATTGACTCACAGTTTCACATGGCTGGGGAGGCCTCAGGAAATTTATAATCATGGCAGAAGGAGAACCAGGTCCAACTAACATGGTGGCCGCACAGAGAGTGTGAGCATGTGAAGGAGCAACTGTCAAACATGTATAAAACCATCAGATCTCAGCTGGATACAGTGGCTCACACCCATAACCCTAGCACTTTGGGAGGCCAAGGTGGGTGGATTGACTGAGGTCAGGAGTTCGAGACCAGCCTAGCTAACGTAGTGAAATCCCATCTCTTACTAAAAATACAAAAATTAGCTGAGTGTGCTGGTGCATGCCTGTAATCCCAGTTACTCAGAAGGCCAAAAACAGGAGAATCACTGGAATCCAGGAGGCAGAGGCTGCAGTGAGCCAAGATGGCGCCATGGCACTCCAGCCTGGGCGAGAGAGCAAGACTCAATCCCAAAAAACAAAACAAAACAAAACAAAATCCTGTAAGATCTCATGAGGACTCACTGAATACCACAAGAACAGCATGAGGAAAACTGTCCCCATGATCCAGTCACCTCCCCCCAGGCCCCTCCCTGGACACATGAGGATTATGGGGATTATAATTCATGCTGAGATTTGGGTGGGGACACGGCCAAACCATATCAGAAAGTAAAGGTAGAAGTCAAGCTTGGATGGCAAGTGACACTGTAAATTACTATTCTTTTTTTGTTTTTTATTTTTGAGACGAAGTTTTGCTCTTATTGCCCAACAAATTTTTGTTTTTCTAATTTCATGTTCAGATTGTGTCTTGCAGATGTACAGAAATACAATTTATAAATGATTCTATTAACCTTTTATGCTTCAACCTTGCTGAACCCTTTTTTTTTTTTTTTTTTTAGATGGAGTTTCATTCTTGTCGCCCAGGCTGGAGTGCAATGGCGCAATCTTGGCTCACCCCAACCTCCACCTCCTGGGCTCAAGTTATCCTCCTGCCTCAGCCTCCCGAGTAACTGGGATTACAGTCATGCGCCACCATGCCTGGTTAATTTTGTATTTTTAGGAGAGATGGGGTTTCACATGTTGGCCAGGCTGGTCTCAAACTCCTGACCTCAGGTGATCTGCCTGCCTTGGCCTCCCAAAGTGTTAGGATTACAGGCGGGAGCCATCACTCCTGGCCCCTTTTTGTGTTTTAACATAAGTCAACCCTCATATTTTAAAATAATAACAATGAATGGTGGTACCTTAGAACAAGGGAATTATACATCTTCCTCTTGTCCTGATCCTGATGCAGACATTTTGCCTATAAAATGTTACTCACAGATGAATTCATGAGAACATTATTGTGACTTTCAAATCCATATACAAGTCAATGCTCATTCATGAATATTTCAATAAAATAAAACTAATAGCAAAATAGAATCCCAGGGTTGAAGCAGTTTCAAGAAAAAGGAGTTGGCAATATGAAGTAAAATAGCAAAAGTTTTTTTTTAAAAAAAGGGTATATTTGTGTCTACAAGTTTTTTTAATTATAGCATTAGATAATGTATATATATTATATATACATACATAAATATACACACATACACATATATAAAGCAATGGAAGTGCCATTGTTTTCACACTGCAGTCTAGGAGATTACAAAATATATGTATAACGTGGTCAGCAAAATAATGGCCCCTTCAAAGATGTCCACAGATCTTAGAACCTTACATGAAAAACAGCACGCCATACATATGATTACAAAGACCTTGATAGGAGGAGACTACCCCAGGCAGGAAGGTGAACATTGTGTTCACACGTTCCTGTGTTAAAATCCTACCCCTCAAGGCAGGACAGGTGACAGAGGTTGGAGCCTACGGGAGACTCTGCCTCATGATTCTGGGGATTAGCACTCCTTGGCTGGGGTGCCACAAGGAGCTTGCTTGTTCCTCTCATCATGTGAAGACACAGCAAGAAGGAAGCCTCTATGAAAGCAGACCTTCTCCAGACTGCAGATTGCCGGCACCTTGATCTTGCACTTCAGCCTCCAGGACTTAGGAGAACAAGTTCTTGTTGGTTTTATAAGCTGCCCGGTCTAGTGCATTTCCTTGTAGCAGCCTGTATGGATTAGGACAGTGGGCTCATGATGAGGATGGCGTCTCCATTCAGGACTAAGTAAGCACATGAGTCCTTAACAGTGGAAGGAAGGGGGAAGGAAAGAGCCACAGAGACATGTGGCCATAGAAGAAGGGTCCATGAGATGCAAGGTTGCTAATGGTGAGAGTGGAGAAGAGCCCAAAGCCAAAAAATGCAGGCAGACTCCAGAATGTGGTGAAAGGCAAGAAAAAAGATTCTCCCCTAGAGCCTCTAGAGATGAAGGTAGCCTTTCCACCGCCTAGATTTTAGCCCAGGGACATCCACATCAGACTCTGACATACAGGAGTGTAATCAATTTATTTTATACCCTGACATGGTAGTAGTTTGTTGTAGCAGCAATGGACTAGTAATAAATATATATATATACACACACAAATATATATTAGCCGGGTGTGGTGGCGTGTGCCTGTAGTCCCAGCTACGCGGGAGGCTGAGGCAGGAGAATTGCTTGAACTCGGGAGGCAGAGGTTGCAGTGAACCAAGATAGTGCCACTGTACTCCAGCCTGGCGACAGAGCAAGACTCCACCTCACATTACCTTCATTCTGAGAAGGTATAATCATCAACGCATTCTTGAGCACAACTATGCACACATGCACTTCCGTATTCACAAGCCATGCTGCGTGCACACACTGATGCCCCTAGATTCCTTTTTTGAAGAGATGGTGTCTTGGTGTGTGTATGTGTGTGTGTGTGTGTGTGTGTGTATACATATACACACGCACTACCCACACATACACACAGAACTACATACATCCTGCCCTTCAAAACTGAAGCAGATAAACTATACATTAGCATTAACTTAGCTGGGTGTGGTGGTGCATGCCTGTAGTCCCAGCTACTCAGGAGGCTGAGAGGGAGGATCACTTGAGCCCAGGAGTTTAAGACCAGCCTGGGCAACACACTGAGGCCACATTTCAAAAACAAACAAATAATAACACAACAAACCTTTGATTAAACTCACTTCCCAAATTTGAAGAGGAGACAATTATTAGATAAAGAAGAGAAAAGAGAAAGGTAGAGTTGCTGACTTCTGTGGTGGAAGCACAGGCACAGACCCAAACATACTCCTGTCCTCCTGGCTTTCCTGTCCCTTCTCATAAGGAACACATGAACCTCTCAAACTGAAGCACGGATCACAGATCCATACTCAGAACTCAATGCAGTTTTGTTCCATGATTTTTTATACATGTCCTTGTTTCTGCTTCCCGTTCCCAACTCCCTTATTCTAGTTAGAGAAAAAATGGCTATTACCAAATATGAGTACATCCTCATGTACTAATGCCAACTGATCACCAGCTGGTTTTCTTCTTTTACAAAGTCATAAATCTTTAGGCTTTAACACGTCTTCCACGCAACAGAATGTTATTTTCTGGTTCATTAACACAAATTCTATACTTAAAATGAAGACTTCACAAGTTGATTTCAATAATATATTAACCAAACTAGACTGGCCATGGTTCAAACTGACATTTTAATTAAATGTGATGATAGGTTGAGTAACCTAGCAGTACTCTAACATGACTTTTGGTTATGGCTTTTTCCATATTATGTTTAGGCTGAGGCATCCCTAAATGATTCCATTGTAATTCCCCTTCTTAAACATGAGATTTATCCTCACAAAATAATTTATTTTCTTAAAATTACAAGCTAATTCTATAGTTCATGCCTGCATAATCTCACTAGGTATCAGCTGTATGTGTACACACATACATATAGGTATTTGTATATACACACATTACATAATATTTTTAAAAACGTATTAGGGTACAACCACAAAGACAAAGAGGCTTCGTGTAATGTGATGGAAACACAATTGCAGGACAAACAACAGGCTGCTGTGAGGGCTGTATTTACCGTTGCTGCTGTAAAACTTAGAAAAACATGGAGAGTGGATATTTAATCCCCATAACAGAAAATTTAGCGTGCAGAAAACTTCCCATAATTTTTACAGAGAATATCAATAGAAAGGCATTCAATGCAGGGAATACACAGTATGACAGTATACAAAAATAAGCAGGTTGATGGTTTAGATTTATGAGACAAGTGACAGAAATAATAGATGATGTCATAATTATCCTTTTTGGAGTTAGGAAAATTCTTCATTTTATATATGGTCAGGTGCTTTCAAATGTCAATGAGAAAAATATTTAAAGGAAGAATCAAATCTGAGATGTGGAGAGATCTTTGCAGAAGTGACCTTCAGGCCAGGCACAGTGGCTCACACCTGTAATCCCAGCACTTTGGGAGGTAGAGGCAGGCGGATCACGAGGTCAGGGGATCGAGACCATCCTGGCCAATGTGGTAAATGCCATCTCTACTAAAATACAAAAAATTAGCCAGGTGTGGTGGCGTGTGCCTGTAGTTCCAGCTACTCAGGAGGCTGAGGCAGGAGAATCGCTTGAACTCAGGAGGCAGAGGTTGCAGTGAACCGAGATAATGCCACTGTACTCCAGCCTGGCAACAAAGCAAGACTCCACCTCACATTATCTTCATTCTGAGAAGGTGTAATCATCAACACATTCTTGAGCACAACTATGCACACATGCACTTCCGCATTCACAACCCATGCTGCGTGCACACACTGATGCCCCTAGATTCCTTTTTTGAAGAGATGGTGTCTTGGTGTGTCACCTGGGCTGGAGAGCAGTTTTAGGATCACAGCTCACACTGCAGCCTCAAACTCCTGGGTTCAAGTGATCCTCCTACCTCAGGCTCCTGAGTAACCTGAACTACAGGAATGAGCCACCATGCCCAGCCAATGTTTTCATTTTTTTGTAGAGATGAAATCTTGCTATGTTGCCCAGGCTGGTCTTGAACTCCTGGCCTCAAGGAATCCTCCTGCCTGGCTCTCCCAACATGCTGAGATTACAGGTATGAATCATTGTGCCCAGCCACCGGATTCTTTATTGAGAAGAAAATTTGTTTGCTGACATGTAGGCAATGAATTCATAAATAATAGGTCACAAATTACTAATTTACAAGTCAATATAATGAGTTGAGTAAACACAAAATAACAGCATAAATTAATAAACAGTTGATAACTTCAGAGTTTCTTTTTTTTCTTTAAAATGAAGCTCTGACAGAGACTGCTACTTGTCCATTCGATGGAACAGTCAGAGGTGGTTAAAATGTCAGAGGTACACTTATTAATACCTTGCTGCCTTCTGTGTAGCTTCCTGTCAGTACTTCACCAGACTCACCTCTCCAGCTGGGTTCAGGAGCCAGACAGGAGCACACAGAACTGGGAATCCAAAGCCATCTCTGACACTAAAAGCAATGAAAACATAAATAATCAAACATATTATCAAGAAATGAAGAAGAGATTGGTATCAAGTCCAGCAAGAAGGGAAGAAAGCATTAAATCTGCCAGGCTTTCATTCTGACAAAATAATTTACAACATGCATGCCTCTATCTGACATGTGTGAATAGAAAAAGAACCCAAATACCCGGTTAATTGCAAGATGAAAACGAAAAAGAACTCTTGCTTATTCACCAGTGTACAATCGAATCTGGGCTACTAAAACACTCTCCTGCACTGATTCTCTCTATGCAACACGCGCTTTATTGCCATTTGGAAATGGGATTTCTTGCTTTGATTTAAATACACTTCCTTTGATTTCTTACTTTAAGTATACTTTCTTAACATATTCACAGCTATATTCTCGGTACAAATTTTCAGGTGTAAGTAACTACTTCTGCTTTTGATAAACAAATAGTATAACTGGTGAAATAGGTACACTCCCACGCAAAGGTGAGAGTACAAGGTAAGACTCCAGAGTCCAGTAAAATATAACAGTCAAGAAAAAAAAAAAGGTGAGAGTAATTGGGCAGTGGGGAAATCTTGTGTGTGGAAAGAATGAATCTGGAAAACTGTTCTTCCCTAAGACTTCAGCAGGATTTGGATGGTAGAGAGCTTTGTGTACAAGGGTTCCAGTTCCACACAGTTCAGGTCTAATTTCAAAGGCAACTTCTAGTGCAACCTGTGACTCACCCTGTCCTAAAGTGCCATCTGTAAAGGGTCTGGAGATAACCCACAGGCAGCACTGTGAACCCCTGACAGCCCTTCCAGATAAATACCAGGTCAGTGTCTACAACTGACGACACAGAGCAGAAGATCTGAAAAATAATACTTCTTCAGCCAATGGACTGCCAGTCACTATTATTTAGTGTAAAATACTATATTACATATACATATACAATACTATATTACATACTACGTATCTGTGATTTTTTTTTTAATTGCGGTGTTTCACATTGAAGCAATGAAATATAAAAACCAAACGTTTATTAAGCTTAAAGGCAACTTAGAAATACTGATGCCAGATAGAAAGATGCTTTAGCCCCAAGTCAGCTGTTTGGAAATGCCCCAACTAAACCAACAGAGGAATCTTGAGGCATAATAAGCGTTCATACCTTTCCAGCTATACTTGTGCTTGTCTTGAATATGAAAACCTAAGCTGCAGTTATGCCACAGCACAGAATGTGTTATGTTTTACATCACTGAGCCTTAGTTTACAAATGGTAAAACATAGGGAAGGTAAACTGTAAGGTTTTTCTTAAGGAGCTGTTATATCCAACAGACTCATGAAAATCTTTGCCAAATGTCCCCGGTACATAGCTCCTCCCCACTGATGGGCTCAACTGGGAGAAGTTATGCACATGTCTCAATTTTCATATGCTCATTGGCAATACAGGATTCCTAGGATAAAGTAAGGGATATAAATGACACAGCACACTGAAAAGACTGTAATGTTACTTCAGAGTGTTGCAAAATAAAGATCACAGATGAAAGTGTTAGTTCATTGAAGGATGTAATCATGTATATTTCATTAGTGTGTTTTAAAGTCTTATACTGCTTACATTCTTATGTGGGAAAATATATCTTGTTTGTGCTTTATGGATGAAATGTGAACAGACAAAACTAAAAATAATTTTACAACCCAAATCACCAGATGTTAATGGCTGGTAATTCAACCAGAAATCTGAAAGATAGTATCTGTTTCATTGTGATACCAAATATCAGTGACAAGGAAAATTTTATTTGTGGTATTTAAGTGTAGGCCTCTGGAACAAATGACTTGGTTCACAGGCAGCACGCCCACTGCTGAACTGCCACGGCCTGACAGCCTGTCTTATCTGCCCAACTGCTCATTAGGTTTGGCAATCTTTACCTGTGCCTCCAGCTTACATTTCAGCAAGTAATACACATCAGTCTGCTTTTATCGTCTTCTGCAGTGAGCTTCCAACACTCCTTTAACAGTACGGTGCCCCTGCATCTGCAATCCTCCAAACACACCTTGTATACGTGTCATTATTTTTCGACTCAATTCAGCTTCCAGCTTTGGAGGCTAGCTTAGCTTAAATAAAGCAAAAATACAAGACAGAGAATATGCAAAGTAAGTTCTGCATTGTAAATATTAAGTGGGCTGACCAATCATTTACTTTTTTAACATTAAAAAAGAATACATTCACCATACAAATTTAATATTTAAATATGGATTTCAGAATGTATTTTGGCATGGGGCACAGGGGACAATAGAGCAGAGGATTCCTCTCCCAATTGTCTCTGACCTATCCAACCTTTGTTACAGGTCAGAGAGTTCTCCAGTCTATAAATAAACAACAGAGATAATGTGGCAACCAAGACACAGACACATACTGAGAGTACTGCTCAGCTCTCTGCCTAGGCCTGATTCTGCTGATCCCTGACAATGAGCGCTGTGAAATTTAGAGGCAGATCAATACACACACACAAACACACAAAAGAGATACTTCATGGGCAAAAAGCACCAAAGATATAAAACAAAATGTCTGAAAGACCATAAGACGACTTCTGATGAAATGCTGTTTGCATTTTGCAGAAGCAAAATATTCACCACCAAACCTACAATTAGCTTAAAAATTACAATAAGTACAGTAATTTTGGATCCCATCTCCAATTCATACCTTATCAACATGTAATAATCACACTGCATCTAAAACAAAGCTGGATAGACTTTATATGCCGAATACAACTTGTACAGTAAGAAGGTAATTTTTTGAAATACTGAGAATACAACATTTGTATGCCATGCTCTACTTCACAAGTTAAAAGAAAATACAATCATTTCTACTCTCAAAACGTATTGAAGTAAAATACAGAAAAGAGTATTCTAATACCAATTAACATTAAGAGAACATATCTCTAAACCAAAGATCTTGGATCTTCTAGAAAGACAAAATCAACCTGTATATACTTGGGTAAGAAAAAAAAATTAAGAGCTCAAGAAAGGAGAGAGGATGTTAGCATAGAATCATCTCCAAAAATGGCTTTCTGATGCATCTGACCAGTTTTGAAGTCCATTTGTTTTTCCTCCTTTAGCATCAACAGCCGATATTACCAAGGAAATGCAAAATAATTCAATTTGTACATTAGCCAGCTAATCTAGAAATGGCAATATAGTCAATGAAAATACAGAGAAATAGAAAATGCCAAGGAATTGTTTAAGATGTTTAAGATGACATAGCGCAGGGAAAAAGTGATCTGATAAACACTGGTAAGAGTTAATACAAAACTCAGGCATGGTCTCAACACCACACTTCAAAAGAACTTACAAAGGAGAATAAAGGAATAACTCCTTTTAAAAATCTAATTTTAGAAAACAATTGCTCAACAGGAAGTTAGTGTTTTAGGATCTGGAAAGCTGATTAATTTTGCCAAAACACATGATCCTTAAGAGAAATGGTTGAGTCCAGGCCTAAGGCAGGAAGAGGGCAAATGAGCCTGGATTCTCTTGTTCTGTCAGAAAGTAAGAAATGCTAAAGACTAACAGAGACAGTTGACAGGACACAGGATGCAGGCTGAAGGCTCCCATGGCCAAATCTGGGACAGCATAGACATCAGAAAGAATGACGACAGTGATGGAAAATAACCCATAGAATAAAACGCAAGTGCATTAGTCAGCAGTGAGACCGAAATAAAGAGGAGAAGTGAAGCTCTTTGTTAAAAATGCCAGGTAACAAACGTAGGAGGAATGACACAGGAAGAACATTCAATTTAAGTCACCAGTGCCATAAATGATAGAGAAGATCATAAGGAGGCTAAAATCACTGGATAAAAGAAAACTATACAGAGCTATTTAACACAGCACGATATATAAAAGTATGAAAACCTAAATTAGAAAAAATGAAAAATCATACCGTAAGAGATGGCCAAGTTTGAATACAGCAATAATAGGCCAGACACAGTGGCTCACACCTGTAATCCTAGGACTTTGGGAGGCCAACGTGGGAGAATAGCTTGAGCCCAGGAGTTCGAGACCAGCCTGGGCAACACAGAACTAATCTCTAGAAAAAAAGAAAAAAATCAGTCGGAGTGATGGTGCACTCCTGTAGTCCCAGCTACTTGCAGGGTTGAAGTGGGAGGATCACTTGAGCCTGGGAGTTCCAGGCTGCAATGAACCAAGATCACGCCACTGCACTCCAGCCTGGGAGACAAAGCAAGACCTTCTCTCCAAAAAAAAAAAAAAAAAAATACACCAATAATAACAAAATATGACTACATAAAGACTATAAAGACTGTATAGAAAAAGGAAATGCTGAGAATACAGAAATAAAATTACATATTTTAACTGTAACTATATTAGAAGAGGGTAGGCTTGTAGACAAGGATGACTAGAAGGATATGCAAAAATGAAAGTACCTAATAACACTCATTATGTCAGTCACTGCAGTAGGTAGTTTATGCACATTGTAACAAACTACATACTAGATTATCTCAAATTTTTCAGATAAATTTTACTGGGAGTCATAAATCACTACAACAAAACCAATGTTTTGCAAACATCCACTATGTATAAAGGTATACAAATTCCTAACCCAGGCTGAAAAATAATTCACATAAGCCACATATCAGTGTAAACCTACCCATGAGATAATACAACATAATCTAAATAAAACTTTCAGAGACAAGGCATGTGGCTTCTGGACAGCCACAAACTCCCTGACTCTGCTCTAGTGTTTCAGCCACCAAAAGAAAGCCAAGTGGCCTCAGGTCTCCTAAAAAACAAAAAAGCAACCAATGGAAGATGGCGTGGTATTTGAGGAATATTTGGGGTCTGTTGAAAAATGCATCCTGTATTTTATTTCAAGAAAAGACTCCCTCGTAATGTCAGGTAAGTGAAGAGCCCTCAGAGACACTTGCATACACAAAGAAAAACAAAAAACAGAATGAATCCCAACAAAATGTGTTATGATGGCAGAATTACGGGTGATAAAATCTTCCATAATACATCTTTTAATTAAAAATAGGAAAAAAGCATACTTACCCATGATTATCTATATTCTCTGACCCAAGGTGGCTTGGAACTAGAAAATAGCATCACTCGACTTGAAGCCATCTTGGTGGAGTGAGTGGAGAAGAAAGTCTGGACCAGCTCATGGGTGGGCCCCACGTCGTCCTGTCAAGACCATCAAGAAAGGGCACATGAGGAAAGCACAAAGATCCTGGAGAGACACTGGTTTCATGCAGTTTCTCAAAATTATCTTAGACACATTTCCCGAGAACCAGGTAGTGCGCGCCTGTAGTCTCAGTTACTCAGGAGGCTGAGGCAGAAGAATGGCGTGAACCTGGGAGGTGGAGCTTGCAGTGAGCAGAGATCACGCCACTGCACTCCTGCCTGGGCAACAGAGCGAGACTCCGTCTCAAAAAAAAAAAAAAAAGAAGCAAAGAAAATCCTTACAACAAAGCTTGAAATGGACCCCCATCTCCATTAAACTTTTCCAAAGTTCAGGGAGTATATAACCTGATAACCTGAACACCTAAGTAGAAAAACCTCAGTTCCAGTGCTACAACAATGCTAGTTTTTCTAACATTTTAAAATAACCCTGATTTTAACCCAATAAAATTCCACTTCAGAACAAGATATAAACGTTTGAAATCCACTTTAAAATACAGAATGAGGAGACCACTGAGAATGAGAAAAAGACCACCAAGAGCTGGAAAGCACGCTGATTTTGTAGAAATGGAGATAAGCCGTGCAGGTGCCACACTGGCAGCAGGGCCCGTGCCGGGGCCACGGAACAAAGAGGCATGGAGGACAGGATGCTTCTGCTTGGTACAATGAAAACAAGGTATTCTTTTTATTCTACATATTTACAATATGCATTTGAGCCTTTATTATAAGTACAAGAGAGAAATCTTCAATAAATAAAAGCTGCGTACATTACTATTTGTGATGAAAAAATAGATTCAGAAAGAATAATGAGAGTTCAGAGCAATGACCCCCGTCTCACTGATGCCTGAAAACCATGGCTGCCACCAAGGTCAACATAGACAGCGTTTTTGTCATACAGCACACGCCCAACTCCAGAAAGAGGCGCATAAACCAGCTTCTCCTTATTTAAACAGTGCTTCTTTCGTTGTTAAGGAAGAGCACAAGGGTCTGGAAGGAAATTGACGTCACTCATGGCAAGATCTCCTACCCCTAGAAGACAGGACCCAAAAAGCCAGCTTCAGCTGACAAGAAGCCAGTAAGTATCTACCATTGACTAGGGGTTAAAAACGATCCACAGTCCAAACTAGTTCAACCATTGTGGAAGACAATATGGCGATTCCTCAATGATCTAGAACTAGAAATACCATTTGACCCAGCCATCCCATTACGGGGTATATACCCAGAGGATTATAAATCATGCTGCTGTAAAGACACATACACACGCATGTTTATTGCAGCACTATTCACAACAGCAAAGACTTGGAACCAACCCAAATGTCCATCAGTGATAGACTGGATTAAGAAAATGTAGCACAGGCCGGGCATGGTGGCTCACACCTGTAATCCCAGCACTTTGGGAGGCCAAGGCAGGTGGATCACGAGGTCAGGAGATCGAGACCATCCTGGCTAACACAGTGAAAACCCCCGCCTCACTAAAATACAAAAAAAAAAAAAAAAAAAAAGAATTAAATAGGTGTGTGGTGGCGGGAAGCCAGCAGTCCCAGCTACTCAGAGGCTGAGGCAGGAGAATGAACTGGGAGGTGGAGCTTGTGAGCCAAGATTGTGCCACTGCACCCAGCCCAGGGAGAGGAGAGGGAGAGGAGAGGGAGAGGAGAGGGAGAGGAGAGGGAGAGGAGAGGGAGAGGAGAGGAGAGGAGAGGAGAGGAGAGGAGGAAAAGAAAAGAAAAAAAGAAAAGAAAAGAAAGAAGTAAGGAAGGAATGAAGGAAGGAAGGGAGGGAGGGAAGGAAGGAAGGAAAGGGAAAGAAAGGAGAGAGAGAGAGAAAGAGAGAGGGAGAGAAAGAGAGAGAGAAAGAAAGAAGGAAGGAAGGAAGGAAAAAGAAAGAAAGAAAGAAAGAAAAGAGAGAGAAAGAAAGAAAGAAAGAAAGAAAGAAAGAAAGAAAGAAAGAAAGAAAGAAAGAAAGAAAGAAAGAAAGAAAGAGAAAATGTGGCCCATGTACACCATGGAATACTATGCAGCCATATAAAAGGATGAGTTCATGTCCTTTGTAGGGACATGGATGAACCTGGAAACCATCATTCCGAGCAAACTATCGCAAGGACAGAAAACCAAACACTGCATGTTCTCACTCATAGGTGGGAATTGAACAATGAGAACACTTGGACACAGGGTGGGGACCATCGCACACCGGAGCCTGTTGTGGGGTAGGGGGAGGGGAAAGGGATAGCAGCACACCAACATGGCACATGTATACATATGTAACAAACCTGCATGTTGTGCACATGTACCCTAGAACTTAAAGTATAATAATAATAATAATAATAATAATAATAATAATAATAAAAGAAACATCCAAATGCATGCTTTCTAAAGAGCATGACTGATGGGGTCAGTCACCACCACCAACAACAAAAAAACGAGCCATAGTCCAAGGGCTTAACCCATGATCACTAAAGAAGGGCATTGTGCCACACTGGAACAGTGGCCCTCTAGCTACAAGACAAGAGGTCAGAGAAGAGGGGATTTGATAACACCTTTGCAGGCCTACACACATCTGGGTTACTTTAAAAACCTCCAGCGAGGCCATCTTCCCTTGTTTGGTCATTTTTCAGTTTTCCTGAGAAATGAAGTCATCCCAAGAATCCTATGTGTAATTCTAGTATGTTCTACAACAAGAGAATACCTGGCATGTGAATTTGGCTTTTATTTTTCAAGTGTGCTCCTCTTAAATAACCATAAAGTGACACCTTCCGGTCACATTTGATGTTTGTTCGGATATCCTCTGGGTTTGTCAAATCTTCCATCCTAGAAAAATAAACTCAATCATGCAGCAGAAATGAATGCCAAAAGTTCCTATACCTCCTTTCAGGTGTCAATGACTCATCACACTATTGTCCACTAAGCACATCATTTAGAAAACTAGAAAATGCAGAAATAAAGAAGCACCATTCCCCATCCAGCTAGAGGAAAAGGGGACAGGCACACAACTGTGTCTCTAGGCTGAAAGTGACATTTTCATTCCAGAAGACACCAGACAGGGAGATGATGTCCACCTGGGGTCAGGGAAGAGTGAAGAACATATTCAGAAAATCCCTTGCTGGAAGAGAGTGAGCCTGTGCTTTGGGATTTTTACTGTGGCTTGGATTCTGGCAGGTGGAAAAAGGGTATTCCAGGCTGAGAAAACCACATGAGGAAGAGCACAAAGGAAGGAAACTGAAGGCCGTGAAGGCACACACGAAGGACTCAAGCACCCGGGCACGAAGGCAGCATCACTCAAAACTGAGGCTGAACGTAGGATGGGGCCACATTCTGTAGCCTTAAATGCTTCCAAGTCCTCCCATTTTCCTAAACATCTCATAATTAATTTACTCCCAAAGGCACAGCATCTTTGAGCAATGATATAAGTAGACATTTTCCATCAACTACACTTCTATCCCCACTATTCAAACAGGCACAAAATAAATCCTATCACTGTTCTTTTTCTAGCCTTTTTAGCTTTGAAATATATGGCCCAAGAAGAAAAAATTTACAATCACTTTTTACCTGTCTGCCAGGACATAAGGGTGAGAAGTTTGCCATGTGAGAGGCCTAAACTTCATAACTGTAATAAAACGGCCCAGATTGTGGATTTCTTGGTTTTGATATTCTCCATGCACCATTCCAGAAAGGTAGAACAGCTTGGCACCCTAAACATTAGAGCAAAATTAAAAACTAAATTTCAATTAAATTATCATCAATACTGCAACAAAATAAAAGTTCTAAACAAGAAGCAATCCTAAGAAGGGAGACTTCCAGCAAAGCCACTGTCCTGAGGCTTCCAGGGCCTTGCTGGCTTCTTTCAGGACTTATTAGAACCCCACAGAGGCAGACTGCTCTGCAGTTGAGCCGGGGCATCCATCTAAGTATGGTGAGGAGAGGGAGGTGAGGCGTCTGAGACAGAACGTTCTGTGCTTCTCTATGGACCAGAACGGTATAGAAAGGAAGGGGCAGTGCCTGGTCCTGTAACTAGGAGAAATTTCTGATGTACTCTATTATATAAAGTCCCGACCCCAAAACAGCCAGACACTGCCTGGCGCAGCAGGTACAGAGACAAATGAGATACACCAAGAGGCCCAGAACAAGCACTCTCTTGAGGGAAACCTTCCAGAAGACTGAACACACACACAAAGGAATTCAGCAGGCCAGAGACTGAACACACACACAAAGGAATTCAGCAGGCCATAGACTGAACACACACACAAAGAATTCAGCAGGCCAGAGGCTGAACACACACCATGCTGAATTCAGTAGGCTATAGAGTGCACACACAAAGGAATTCAGGAGGCCAGGGACTGTGAACATACACAAACGGAATTCAGGAGGCGAATCCTAGAGAGACGTTTAGTAATGTCTCTTCAGTATTTTGTTTCTACTTATTTTTGGAGACAAGAGTCTTCACTTCTGTCACCTGTGGCTGGAGTGCAATGGCTGATCTCAGCTCACTGCACCTCCTCTGCCTCCCAGGTTCAAGGCTCTCACTTCTCAGCCTCCTGAGTAGCCGGGATTACAGGCACGCACCACCACACCGCTAATTTGGCATTTTTAGTACTGGGATGGGGCTTGGTCATGCTGGGCTCCCAGCTCTAAAACTCTAGGCTCAAGTGATCTCAATCAGCCAAGCTCTCCTGGGTGCTGGGACATTTCATGCGTTAGCTCACTGCCGCCTCTCAGTCTATTTTAAAAAGGATTTGTTCGCTAGTGCATCCGTACCAATCATTTCTCCTCTACCGGTAAACTTCTGTCTTGAACCTGTGTTTTAATCGCTTCTTTGTTCCTCTTCAGTTATTATGCTTGAAGGAGTCATGAGTGGTGAGAACTCCCATAGCTTTAGAAAGCCGTACGACAGGATAGGAAACTCACCGTTTCCATTTCAAACCCAAAGCTGGCATCTTATAAGACCAGTACCTACAAACAGAACACATCATTTTTCAAAGAAATCACCAAACAGACCACCTACACTAGGGGTTGGCATTTCACGGCAAACTCCGCCTACCAAATTTCGTGTTTGTAAATTCAAAGTTTTATTGAACATAGCCACACACTGCTTACATTTGTCTATGGTTGCCTGTGTGTACCATGCAACCCAGAGCTATAGCTGCAAAAGAGCATGATCCACAAAGCCAAAAGATTACCATTCGCCCTCAACAGAAAAGGTAACTCCAGACTAAATCAAGTAACCATAGCATCACCCAGACAGGAAACCACCACCTCTGACTTTGCTCTAAAGCCAAATCATGATGTCCACTAGGATGCAAACTTCCTCATTATAAGAATTTTTAATGTATGAGAAGTAACTTAGAAAAGGTTGGGTCTCACTCCTGGCCCTACCTAAGAATACCCAATTTCTAAAGAAATCAAGTTTTTCTGGTAAGGTATTTTTAAGCCAAATAACAGGTCTCACCAAAGAATGGGAAGTAAGTGATAATCAATGAAATATATTAAATGTGTACAGAAAACCATCTTTCTTTTCAATCTTCATAGAAAAAAAAAAATCTGTTTTTTGCTGAGAAGTATGCAGTGGAAACCTCTATCTTATATATTAATTTGGATAACTCAATTGTTAAGAAAATTTTTTTAAATAGCTGCCATTTTAGAATTAGGTCAAAAAAAACAGTAAGATTATGATGATTGGTATTCTGTGGGTGAACAGTAAGCAGATGAGACCAATTTTAACTTTTAAGATGCTTCAAAGATGCAAAATAATTTCAGAATTGATTCTTGGAAACTTCTAGTTTAAGTATTAAAAACATTTCTGTTCTTTTCTTTGCATAGATAACTAAAATTAACAACAAAGAAAAATGGAAACAGAAAATGCCCATCTTGATTAAAATCCAGGAAAACACCAAAACTGAAACCACAGAATATATGAAGGTGGCCAGAGAGCACAGCTGCCACTGCAGACTGAGGCAGCAAGCACAGCTGCCCGCAACACTGGACCAAGCTCAAAGGGTTGCGGCAGAATATCCTCACACTCGCGGTTTTAATGTCACAGAGTGCCAGGGCAAGCAGCTGCTGTAAGGTCAGGGAAACGGGGAACAGTCCCCAGCTGCCGTGGCCTTTGGTCATCTGCGTTGCTCCCTTAATCCACATCAACGCATGCACACACCCAAATTCATGTATTGTGTGTGCTTTTGTTGTACACAGGAGGCTTTGACAACCCAATACAGAAGTAATCAACATAAGCTAGGCTAACAATTAAGTGGTGCCCATAAAATGAATATTATATTAAAAGCGAGGCAGAGTTACAGTACTTATTATATGCCTCCGCATGACATTATGCAAAAAAAGCAAAGCATAGAACAAAAAAAATAAGCCGTCATTTGTGTTTAAAGGGTGGTGTGTGTTTATATGCATCTAGAAGGATACTGCTCTGCAGGATCTGAATGACCAGCGGTTATACAGCAAGGAAAAAGAAAAATGCACATTGTGCGTATCCTGCATTACAGTTAAGAGTACTTTACCAAATGTGTGTGTTCCTTTTGAAAAATCTTTGGTGATTGCATGAGGCATCTCTCAATGATGGCAGAGGCTGTAAGGGGAGCAGGGAGGGAGGACAAAGAGGAAAGGCTAACAGTACAAAACATGCCAGAATGTACCTGGCAGTCCAACAGCACAATAGGTGGGACTATACTTATTATATAATTCAGAATAACTACAAGAATGAAATTGAAATGTTCCTAACACAAATAAATGATAAATGTTTGAGGTGATGGATATCCTAATTACCCTGATTTGATCATCACACATTGTATGCTTTTAATAAACACCACATAAAAAATTTCATAAATATGTATAACTATTATGTATCCATAATAATTAAAAATAAAATTAAAGGCATCTCTTAATATGTATGTCTTTAATATTAGAAACTTGCTACATTTTACATAAAAGAGAAACAAATGACTCTATGAACTATTTTGATCATTTCAAGTACACAAGATTTAGTAAGCTTACACTACATTAATAACACTTATTTTTACTAATAATAGCATTACATGTTCAAAATTTGAATGTTATTTAGTTTTCTGACATTACAAATGGGCAATAAACTTTTTAAAATGTGTATTACTTTTTACTTTATATTTTAGGAGTATTCCTGGGCCAAAGCATAAAATCTGTAGCCCTTTGTTACCAAACAGCTGTCTAAAAAAAACCAAGGTATCTCTCACCCCACACTTCCTCATCAATATGGCTTACTTTTTTGCTAATTTGTTTTTATTTTTTCTAATTTAAAACATAATAATGTTTGCATGGAACATTATCATTTCCATAAATGCAAGAGTATGTACATTTTCCATACACTGAGTACTGTCTATATTTTTTATTGCTAAACTCTGACCACTTCTTCAGGGCACTTCATGTACTTACTTTAGCATTATCATTAAGGATGAAGGTTCCGGAACCATCAGGAACAAGGGTCCCATCTTCACACAAAGTTATTTAACTGTTGAGGGCTCTATTTCATCTTATGTAAACTACAGATATTAACTATCACCTAAGGGTGCACTAAGGATTTATGTAAGCTTTCAATTCTAGAAAGCAGTTAGCACAGTGCCAGGAAGAGTCCAAGAAAAAAAATGGTACTTACTATGAGATGTATGCTGTATATATGTATACATATTAATGAGCTCTTATTATTGTGTTCATTAAAGGTTTTCTCCATCCCGCATTTCAGTTTTTCAGAGCCGGTCATATTTCATTGTGCACATTCCATTTTTATTATTAATATAACAACATTTATTACCATAATTATTATCATCAATTCAATCATATCTACTGTATCACTGATGATGACTATGATTCCTTTAATAATCATAGGACTCTCTTCCTTTCATCACGGGATAAATAACCTAATATCACGACAAGTCTCCATCAGCACCCCAGGCGCCTCCCTGCTTTGACTTTACCAGATCTGCTACTTTAGCCAAGATCAATCATCATGTTAATATCAATAATCTCAAGATTCAATAATGGTGAGTTCTCATGCTACTCATAAGGAAAAGATGGAAAATTTTACTAAAAGATCCTGAAAACTCTAACCATCAACTCTTAATTTATTTTTACCGCATCCAGTAAAACATCATGTAAGCTTACAGGAGGTACCAGAAGCCCATTTTTTATAGGCAAAAACTGGTAAACAAAATAAATTCCATTCTGTTTTTCTTATTGTGCTCTAAATTCTAAATAATATCAAGTCTACCCAGATGAATAAAGTGCTCAAACAGGGAAAAATTCGGACTGCACAGGCTCCTCGAAGGATAACCATGATCCTGTTCAGCTGCAGGCCAAAGTCTTTACCTCTATCAAAACTCTCCCGTGATTCCCTACTCAGAAGCTACAAACATGCTCAAACATAATGCAACAGAATATTCATAACAATAATTATTTCTAAATTAAGGTAAAAAGAAAATGGTCAAGAAAATATGGGCTGGGTGCAGTGGGAGGCCAAGGCAGGCAGATCCCTTGAGCCCAGGAGTTTTGAGACCAGCTCTGAGCTTCACATGGGGGAAACCCCATCTCTCACAAAAAAAAAAAGGAAAAGAAAACTTAGCCAGGCGGTGGCACACACCACTCAGGAGGCTAAGGCAGGGAGGGATTGCTTAAACCCTGGGAGGTTGAGGCTGCAGTGAGCTGTACCCCACCACTGCATTCCAGCCTGTGCCACAGAGTAAGACTCTGTCTCAAAAAGGGAAAAAAGAAAATATGGATGCTCCAAAGATAAAGGAAAAGCTCTCAATCCAACTCATACTATTGCACTAACAAGAGATTTCAGACTGCACATTCCCATTCTACCACTGGAAGTTTGTTTCATTTTCCCTCAAACTTGGAAAGGTCACCATCTCCCAAAGCAGACAATTTTCATAGGAAAAAGAGAAAACTCGCACTTCCACCAGAATGTGCCTTCATAAGGCAAACGTGCACATTTTCAATGTGAACATTATCACATACTTATCTCCGGGAACTTATCTCCGGGTAAGTTACCTCCGGGAACTTACCCTTTTCTGAAGCTATAGCCAACTTAGTAAAAGTATAAGACAGGTAACACATATGACAATATTTAACATGTTCCTACTAAGAAACCAACAAAGTACTCCATGTCCCTGCCAGATGACAACAGCCACGCCAACTCTGCAAGGTCTGTTGGCATCTCCTACCTGGCACAATTGTCACAGGGCCTCTGATCTCGGTCAGCTTCTGCCGGGTGAAGTTTCGAATGAGGCATTGTATCAAAGTGCTCTTTCCAACTTTTGGAGGCCCCATCACCACTACCACTACAGGGGGCCCGTGGAGTTCGATCAACCACTGGAATATGATGCTTTTTTGTCTTCAAATCCTGAGTCCTATTCATTAAAAAATAAATAAATAAATAGTAAACTCACTTTCAAAATAGAGTAAAAGGTATCAACTTTATAAGTAAACTTTTTTAGTACATTTATATATATGAGTACTTTAGCACATTTTATTGAGAGGACAACAGACACTAGATAATTAACTTGTCAGTTATTAACTTGTTAACTTCTGGCCCCTTCGAAATAACTGCTGTTCAATAAAGATGTAACAAGACGACTTCAATAGCATAGAGAGCTGAAAATTAAACACTCCTTAAATCTAACTGTTTTAAGAGTGATTTTAATAGTTTTTTAAAAAACCAAAAGGTAAATACCGAGGCAGTGCATCATAACAGAGCAGAGGCTCTGGAGTTAAATTTGGCTCTCCTACTTACTGGTTACATGATTGGAGGTAACTTGTTCTCTTGACCTCAGTTTTCTTACCCATAAAATGAGGGCAAGAATGATTCCTACTCTGGTAAGGCTGCTGGAAGCATTTAGTTGAATAATGTTTAAGGTATACCGCTAGGCATATCACAAGGACACACTAAATAAAGCTATGTTAGTATTAAATATTGTAATTTTTTATTTTATATTACAACTATGTAAAACATACCTAGGGGGAAAAAAGCACACTTATCACCATAGAAACAGTTTAAAATTTAGGAACAAACAAATTCTATAAATTCTTGCATCTTGGGCAATAAACACCAACCAGTGTGCAGATGCTGGAGGCAAGGCAGCTTCTATGGGAAAGCTTCTCACGTTTTAGTGAAAGCCACACACCACGCATCTCCATGTCCTTTGGAGCTGGACTAGACTCATGAATCCAAATGTCACCTGTGAGAGGCTCCTACTATTTAAAAAGAATCAATGGAAGAACGACCAGACTGTACCCTAACATACCTGTGAAAGGATCGAGCCATCCGCACAGCAGACTGAACTGCAAAAGCTTTGGGATTTCTCTTCCGGGCATCTTCTTCGTCTCCTAGCTGGAGATCCTGCAGATGCCGCTTCTTTTTCTTTTCAGCTTTGGGCCCACTGTTTTTCTTTCTGTGTTTCTTCTGGTCTTTAGTCTCCATTGTAGCTATTTACCAATAACAAGTAACTCTAACCTACAAGGAAGAAGGTTGGGGTAAGGAGGTGGGAGAAGCATTTTACAATCCAGGCAATACCCAGGGAAAAACAGTAAATTTCATTTATTTCTTTATGAAGAGATGATGTATTTATTTACTGAACAAGGGTAGAAATTGCTTAACCATTCCCAATTTCATTTCTGTGATGCTATAAATTAGATGAGTTACCTCTCCTAAAGTTACATTTTATTGCTGTAACTTTTTATTCATCTTAAGTGTCAACATCAGCAGTATCTATTTCTGCAAGGATAGAAATATTCTATATCTGTACTTTTCAGCCATTTAGCCATCAGCCACATGTGGTTACTTAACAATATACTTAGGGAAACTGAAAAAATGAAATTTTAATTAATTTCATTCTAACTCTAAAGTCACATGTGGCTACCACACCGGACAGCTCAGACCTAAGTATCAACTGGAGTAAAGAAGTGGTTTCTCAACTTAAACTAAAACTTACATTTTAATAAAAAATGTAAAACGTTTTTATGAACTTCCAATATGATCGCAGTATTACTTTTAGTACCTGCTGACTCTGTAAAACTCCTAAATTACAACTTACTTATATACATTTGAGAAATAGCAATATCTTAGCACATTTTATAAAGAGTACAACAGACAATATATAATTAACTTGTCAAGTATTAACTTGTGAGATAGGACTGGTTCTAGATGATACCTGGAGACCCCATGAACTTACAGAGACCCTTCCAGTGATTTCTGAGTTACCTGGGAATCTGTGGCTAATAAATTGGTAATCACTGAATTAGTGAGTTTTTTTAGGAAATGGGGCTTCATAAAATCTGACAGCTTGATTTAAAAAAAAGGGGGGGGGGAGCAGGATAGTATTTCGTTCAATTAAGGTACAGTATTCATTCAGTTTAATAAATATTTTGTCTGTCTATGATGTGCTAGGCACTGTGCCAGTAAATGGATACAGCTATGGTCTGACTTGCAGAGGAAATCCAAACTAGTATCTTCTGCGCATGCAATAAGGGCGACATTGGAAGGCTGCACAGGGTGCTACTGGAGCACGGAGGTGAGTCAGAGGCTTCCCACAGACCCACACACCAGCGGAAACAGAAAGTCTTTATATAGCACCAGAATGTCAAGAACACTGGCCGGGAGTTAGAAGAGCTAGGCGCTAGGAACGCTTTGAAACTGAAGAGCTGTGTGATTTCAGTGATTATGTTTCTTCTCTGCTATATTTTAGTTCGGAACTTGTACTAATGTTTCTCTCCCTGTCCTTCTTTGGTGGGAAAAGCACAATTTCGGGTCAACAGATCCGGCTCAGGTCTAAGTCGCCTGCCGAGACCACGTCGCCAGGAAACTACGTCTCCCAGCCACCTTCCCTCCCTGTCCCGGCTCTCTGCAGGGATTCATCCGGTCACTCTCCCAACTACCACAGGACACCTCCGGCAGATGAGAAATATGCCGCTCCTCGGGAGCAAAGATGACCCGGAGGACCGGGGAAGGACCTTCCCACGCGCACGACTCGCGATCCTCCCAGTGTCCCACAATCAGGGACCCCACCGCCGCCTACCCCAGCCCGCTGTACTGAACCTGCTGGCAACTGCGACTCCTCAGTTCAGCATGGACACCGCCGGAAACGGAAATTCACCGTCGCGCCGACTCGCCGGAGGGAAACAAGAAGGCAGAAAAAAGAGACCGGCGTGGGGACGGCTTTCAGGGCCGGAAGAAAGACTGCTGAAAAGCTGAGTGCGGACGCAGGCGCAGTCCACGCAGTGCGTTTCACCGGGTCCGGGTACCTACCGAACCCGCTCCACCCCGCCCTCGGAATCCGCGGCCTCAACTTCCGCGGTGGGACTCTGGAGCAGCGTGCACCGCACTCGCCCAAGTCCTCGCGGAAGGCCAGGGCGGCTCTGCGGCCTGGCGCCAGTTAGTTAGTGTGGTGCAAAAGCCGGAAGGAGACACATTTGGTCTTGGCCTCCCGGCAGTCACCGTGCCAGGGACGAATGGGCTATCGCTCGATTTGGAGTCCACTTCCTCCTCTTTAAAGATGACAGATGAGGGGGATCTCGCGTTCTGGGGTGCCCTAAAGCCCTCTTTTGGCAGGGCGCGGGGTCTCACGCCTGTAATCCCTACACTTTGGGAGGCCGAGGCGGGAGGATCGCTTGAGCCCAGGAGTTCAAGACAAGCCTGGGCAACATAGGGAGACTACCTCTCTGTCTCTAAAAAAAGAAAAAAAAAATTAGCCGCGTTGTGCCGGGCGCCTGTGGTGCTTGTGGTCCCAGTTACTCTGGAGGCTGAGGTGGGAGGATCGCTTGATCCCAGGAGGTGGAGTTTACAGTGAGCTGAGATGAGCCACTGCACTCCAGCCTGGGCGACAGAGCAAGACACTGTCTCTAAGAAAAATAAATAAAATAAGGCCCTCTTTTGCCAGGACCAACAAACCCTGAGGGCAGGCAAGAAACAGACTAATACAGAAAATTGGTACTGGGAAGTACAGCATTGCTATAAAGATAACCGAAAATGTGGAAGCAGCTTCGGAAGTGGGTAATGGGCAGAGGTTGGAACAGTTTGGAGAGCTTTGAAGAAGACAGGAAGGGCTGGGCGCCGTGGCTCATGCCTGCAATCCCAGCACTTTGGGAGCCGAGGCGATCACAAGGTCAGAGATTATAATCTCATTCTGGTTAACACGATGAAACCCTACCTCTACTAGAAATACACACACACACACACACACACACAATAATAGCTGCCAGATGTGGTGGCATGCGCCTGTAGTCCCAGCTACCTGGGAGGGGTTGAGGCAGGAGAATCGCTTGAACTCAGGAGGCAGAGTGGTGAAAGTGGGCATCTCTTCTTCCAGATCTTAGAGGAAAGGCTTTCAGTTTTTTTCCCATTCAGTAAGATACTACTTGTGGGTGTGCCTCACATGGCTTTTATTGCGTTGAGGTATGTTTCTTCTGTACCCTGTTTTGTTAAGAGTTTTACAATACGCTGGGCGTGGCTCAAGCCTGTAATCCCAGCACTTTGGGAGGGCCAAGACGGCTGATCACGAGGTCAGGAGATCGAGACCATCCTGGCTAACCCGGGTGAAACCCCTCGCTCCTACTAAAAAAATACAAAACCAGCCGGGCGAGGTGGGCGTGGGCTCTGTAGGGTCCCAAAGCTACTCGGGAGGCTGAGGCAGGAGAATGGCGCAACCCAGAGGCTTTTGAGCTTGCAGAGCTTCCAGATCTGGCCACCGTGACTCCAGCCTGGGGGATGAGCGAGACTGCCTCAAAAAGAGTTTTTACAAAAATGTTGAATTTTACCAAATGCTTCATGTTAACAATCTACATTATTATAAATTCTGTCCTTCATTCGTTGATATGATGATCACATTGATTTGCATTAGGATGCACCATCCTTCCATTCCTGGCATAAATTCCACTTGGTCATTATGAATAATTTCCAATATGTTATGGACTTTGTTTTGCCTGTAAATTTTCTTGAGGATTTTGGCATCAATTTTCCTTAGGGATATTGGCCTGTAGTTTTCTTTTTTAATGGGTCTTTGGTTTAAGTATCAGGCATTGAAATATTCCTCCCTCCTCTATTTTTTTTGGAATAGTTTGAGTAGGATTGTTATTAGTTCTTCTGTAAATATTTGATAAAATAAAGCAGTGAAGCTATTGCTTCCAGGATTTTCTTTGTTGGTATTTTTTTATTAAGGCTTTGATCTCATTACTTGTTATTGGTCGGTTCAGGTTTTGAATTTCTTCATGGTTCAATCTTGGTAGGTTGAACTACTACAAGATAACATTGGGGAAATTCTCCAGGACATTAGACTGGGGAAAGATTTCTTAAGCAATATCCCATAAGCAGAGGCAACCAAAGCAAAAGTGAACAAATGGGATCTCATTAAGTAAAAAGCTTCTGCACAGCAAAAGAGACAATCAACAAAGAGAAAATCCACAAAATGGGGAAACATATTTGCAAACTATCCATTTGACAAGGGATTAATAACCAGAATATATAAAAAGCTCAAACAACTGTATAGAGAAAAATCTAATAATCTGATTTTAAAATGGGCAAAAGATCTTAATAGACATTTATTAAAAGAAGAAATACAGAAGGCTAATAGACTCAGGAAAAGGTGATCAACATCACTGATTGTCAGAGAAATGCAAATCAAAAGTATGGGGAGATATCATCTCACTCTGGTTAAAATGGGTTTTATTCAAAAGACAGGTGATAACAAATGCTGGTGAGGATATGGAAAAAAGCGAACCCTTGCATACTGTTGGTGGGAATGTAAATTAGTGCAACCACTATGGAGAACAATTTGGAGGTTCCTCAAAAAACTAAAAATGGAGCTACCATATGACCCAGCCATCTCATTGCTAGATATATACACAAAAAAGAAAATAAATATATTGAAGAGATAGCTGCACTCCTATGTTTATTGCATTACTATTCACAATATCCAAGATGTGGAAGCAACCTAAGTGTCTATCAACAGATTAATGGATAAAGAAAATGTGCATATATACAATGGAGTACTATTCAGCCATAACAAAGAATGAGATTCTGTCATTAGTGACAACATGGAATGGTGCTGGATAACATTATTTTAAGTGAAATAAGTCAGCCACAGAAAGATAAACTGCACATTCACACTCATTTTGGGGAGCTAAACATTAAACAATTAAACTCATGGAGATAGAGTAGAATGGTTGTTACTTGAGACTGGGAAGTGCAATCGGTGGGGGGAAGTGGGGATAGTTAATAGGTGCAAAATACAGTTACAATGAATAATATCTACTATTTGGTAGCACAACAGGGTAACTACAGTCAGCAATAGTTTTTTTTGTACATTTTAAAATAACTGCTTAAAACTGAATTGTTTATAATACAAATAAATGAAAAATGTTTGAGATGATGAATATCCCATTTACCCTGATGTGATTATTATGCATTATATGTTTGTATCAAAATATCTCATGTACCCCATAAATATATATGCCTACTATGTACCCATAAAAACTGGAAAAGACTCATAGACGGTGACATCTGGGGATTGCCCTAATACAATAGTGGGTTCTGGCTGATTGTCCCACAGGGAAGCCACTCAGCAGCCAAACAGTTCCCCTTACACCCACACCCCTAGTAATCAACTTTGTTAGTGTATAAACCTTAAAACACGTGCAGACAATATCACAAGTCATACGGGAAATGGAAAGCAAGTCCACAGTGAGGTACAACGCCATACCCATTAAAATAGTTATTATAATGCAAAGAAACAAAAGATGGAAAATAACCATCTGGTACACAGATTATGTTACATCTGGTCATATATACTAAAGAAGAGGGAGAGAACTCAAGACCCCAGAACAAGAGAGAAGTCCAGGCCAGGCTCTGGGCAGTAACTAGTCATGTGGACTCTGAACAATTATCTCATCCTTCATGGCCTCAATTTCCACATCTGTGAAATAAAGGGTCTGGCCAGGAGACACATTACAGCATTCCACATGTAACTGAAGAAATTGTGTCATGGATAAGTGACGGAGGGTAATTAATGGAATTGCCTCTAGAGGGTGAATAATTCACAGAATTGCCTCCAGTTTCTCCAGAGCTTTCAGAAGAGGGGGTGAAGACTTGCTGGATGCCAGATGTCTTCCAGGGATCCCAGAGAGTTGGTCTAGGGAGGCAGTGCTTTGCTGTATTATAGAAGAGGAATTAATCACACTAATTGCTTACTCTGTACTTTTGCTTAATAATACAATATAAACAAATACAATTAGAATTAATTTTAAAGCAATCAAAGTGCCTTCAAGTTATTAAAGCTCCTGAACAATTAAGCATTACATCCATATATAGAATTATTATACTAGGCACAATTTATAATTTGATTTATAGATTTTTAATATAGGTTTGGTATGCAACAAGTTTAGGGGTATAAAAGTTGATAAAATCTGCCTTCTAATAAGCAGCAGTTTCTGCCTTTTTCTTAAAAAATAAATTATTATATCAAAATGGTAAAAAATGAATATTTTAAAATAAAAAATTATCAACATATATTATCATTCTGCCTACTGAATTTTAATTTATCCTCAAAGTTTCAAAAAAAAAAAAAACTTTCTCATGCAAAGTTTCCCCATAACCCTAATTAGGACGAATTATTGAAGCATCCTGGGTGATTTCCTGAACATTTTCAATCCTTCAATTATTCAGGTACAGTTTAATGGTACCTGAGAACAATTATATACTGAGACTGTGCTCAACTGACAAAGGCCACCAAAGAGCTTATACAGGGGCACACCAGTATTCTCACATCAGCTCCCAAGTCTCCAGAGGGAAACGGACAGGACATGACGAATCAGCTCTATTTTTACTGTATTATGCTTGGAAAGATTGTTATGGAAACACAGAAGACAGATAAATCAACCTTGCCTGGAAAACTGGAAAAAGGTTCAAACAGGAGGCAAATTTAGGCCAATATGTACCAAGAACTCATTGATTCTTACAGGAGTAGGATATTACCAGACAGACAAGTGAGAAGACAAAGCCATTCTAGAAATAGAAATGGTAAGCAAAAGAACCAAGAAGTAGAAGTTGAAGGCCACCTCGGGGTGCTTTGTGACCAGAACCCATTTGGCAGTGGGAAGATTTGTGCTCTATACTAAGGACGTTCTCTGTAATGACAATCTACCCTGTTGCACTAATAATTTAAGAGCATTTATATGAATATATACAATTCAGGGAAAGAAAAAGAGAAAAACTTGCTATCAACTCTGTGTAGATTTGGAAAATTGTGTCAAAGGAACAGTTTCAGCTGCATTTCTTTGTCTAGAAAGTTTCATTTAAAAATGTAGTCTACAAACTTGAGCCTCAATTTTTGGCAATAAACTAAAAAATGCTACACAAACCATCACAGAATTCACTTTGTCCTTGCAGGAAAGAAAAAAGAAGAAAACAAACCTCCATACAAGAGGGAGTCTAAAAGAACTCTCCAAACCCCCATGATTTTGCAGGAGACAAGATAAGGATAATCACCTGCAGCACCTGAACCCATCTAGATTAACTAAATTTACTGAGGCTCCAGAGGAAGGTCTTCAGGACTCAGACATTAGTTATAGATTAAAAGTTAATCACTTATGTCTTCAGATAGCCCCCGTTCCATTTTTAGAGAGAGATCTTTGAGAACCCATCTTCATACATTTGAGAACAGGGTCACTGAGAGGGAGTCTTTGAGGTCACAGAGTGTATTAGTTCATTTTCACACTGCTATGAAGAAATGCCCAAGACTGCGTGATTTATAAAGGAAAGAAGTTTAATTGATTCACAGTTCCACATTGCTGGGGAGGCCTCAGGAAACTTACAATCATGGTGGAAGGGGAAGCAAACACCTCCTTCTTCACATGGCAGCAGGAGAGAGAAATGCAAAACAAAGAGGGGAAAGGCCACTTATAAAACCATCAGATCTTGTGAGAACTCATTCAGTTTCACGAGAACAGCCTGTGGGAACAACTCCCATGATGTCATCACCTCCCACGAGGTCCCTCCCCCAAAACGTGGGGATTACAATTCAAAATTACATTTGAGTGCAGACATAGAGCCAGACCATATTACAGAGCCAGAAGAGCTGAGCAGTGGGCGCTTAGTAAATGTTCATTGAACCAAACCCCTGCACAAGGCTGGCTTCATAGAGGTGCCACCTGTGCAATGGCAAAAGCCCCACACTCAGAGGGGACCTGAACTTGATTTAATGCTATGTTGTCACTGCCTTCAAATTATTAACAATTTTTGAACAACAGACTCCATTTTCAGTTCACACCGGGTCCTGCAAATTATGTACCTAGTCCTGCCCCTGAAACAAAGATATGGTTTGTTCATGAAGAGGTTCCCTCAACCCTCCCCTGCCCATCTCACTCCAAGATGCCCTAAGTAAAGGGGAACACAGAGCTAGGAGAAGGTAGTAGTTGATGATGATCTTGGAGGTCCCACCTGATCATGGCTGGCGATGCATATGTGTGGGTGGGAGAATTTGGTTGCTCTCTCCTGGCAGCCTCCATCTCATGTACAAGGCCTGCACTTTGCCTGTCTGTCCCCCTACGTCCCCCACCTGACTCAGACCAGGAGTGTGGATGGAGGAGGGGAGGCACTGGACCAGTGTTCCTTGTCCCATCTGGAGTTCCCTGTTGATTGGGTAGATTTGGCTCCTCTGACTACTCATACCCCATCCCCATTAGGACAGGAGTTGGTGAAGGCGACAGGGTGGGAGGTTTAATTAGTAGCCAGGGCCAGGCAGCAGACAGTGGGGCAAAGATCAGGCTGACTTTTCCTGCTACAGATCTGCTCTCTGGAAGAGGCATTCATGGACTGGCTTAGGTTGTGGCTTGGCTGTTTTAGGAATATTCTGAACCCTTCCTGAGTCACTGCTGTCATCAGACTTCTCCCCCAGGGCACAGAGCACCAGACTGTTTCCCTTCCCTGTCCGCTCCTCCCCAGTCCCTGCTTTCCTCCCTGCAGCTGAGAAGGTCAGAGTTTTCTCAGGGGTAGGGCAAGTTGACTTCTGATAAGGAAAACTCCCGGGTCCCTGAGCCCCCTTCTTTGTCCTGCCCTGTAACTTCTCCCTTTTCATCACAGCTCTGGACTCACCAAGTGGCAGAATGGGCCTCATCTCAGCCCTTCTTCTCATCTTATAAAATTGGAACCTCAGACTCTCTCATCCGAAAACAGCTGATCTGCATCCCAAGAGTAAGATGGGAAGCTGTAGTCCTGACTTCCAACCTGTGGCAGAGCAGGAGCTCCTGCCCTCCTGGCTTTGATGCCCCATTAGGGGCAAGTTTCCATAGCCAGAGCCCCTCATGGGGTTCCCTCTGCCTGGTTTTTCCTCCATTCCAGGTCCTTCCCAGAGTCTGGTTTCTTGGAAAAGCCTAGGCCAGGATATAGGCATTACCTGTGTAAGGCCAAGGGGAGTCCCACTGTGGGCAAGGGGGGCTCAACATCATTATATCTGAAATTCAAGCCATACAGAGGAAAGAGATCTTGGCTCAGTGTCGGGGATTTCTGTGTCCATGCTGGACTTGCCTGAGCTGGGAGGTGTTGCAGGAAGTCAGGGACCCTGAACAGAGGGACCGGCTGAAGCCATGGCAGAACATAAATTGTGAAGATTTCATGGACATTTATTAGTTCCCCAAATTAATACTTTTATAATTTCTTACACCTGTCTTTACTGCAATCTCTTAACATAAATTGTGAAGATTTCATGGACACTTATCACCTCCCGAATTAATACCCTTGTGATTTCCTATGCCTGTCTTTACTTTAATCTCTCAATCCCATCATCTTCATAAGCTGAGGAGGGTGTATGTCACCTCAGGACCCTGTGGTGATTGTGTTAGCTGCACAAATTGTTTGTAGAGCATGTGTGCTTGAACAATATGAAATATGGGCACCTTGAAAAAAGAACAGGATAGCAGCAATGTTCAGGGAACAAGAGATAACCTTAAATTCAACTGTCAGTGAGCCAGGTGGAACAGAGTCATATTTCTCTTCTTTCAAAAGCAAACAGGAGAAATATTGCTGAATTCTTTTTCTCAGCAAGGAACATCCCTGAGAAAGATAATGGGCCCCTGAGGGTAGGCCTCTAAATGGCCCCTTTGGCGGTGACTGTCTTTTACAGTTGAAGCTGAAGGGATGAAATAAACCCCAGTCTCCTGTAGCGTTCTCAGGCTTATTAGGACGAGGAAATTCCTGCCCAATAAATTTTGGTCAGACAGGTTGTTTGCTCTCAAACCCTGTCTCCTGATAAGATGTTATCAATGACAAGGCATGCCTGAAACTTCATTAGCAATTTTAATTTCGCCCCATCCTGCAGTCCTGTGATCTCGTCCTGCCTCCATTTGCTTTGTGATATTTTATTACCTTGTGCAGCCTGTGATCTCTGTGACCCACACCCTACTTGTACACTCTCTCCCCTTTTGAAAATCACTAATAAAAACTTGCTGGTTTTACGGCTCAGGGAGTATCACGGAACCTGCTGACATGTGATGTCTCCCCTGGATACCCAGCTTTAAAATTTCTCTTTCTCTTATTTCTCAGACCAGCCGACACTTAGGGAAATAGAAAAGAACCCCCATCAAATATCAGGGGTGGGGTTTCCCCTGATAGGAGGCCCAGGACATCTGGGCTTTGTGATGCCTTCTCACACTAGGAGTTGGAGTTTACCACCAACTACTATTGGGAAAGTTTGACTTGGTGATCCAGGCATAAGGCTGATGATGCCACACAAATGCCCAAGGGCCTGTGGTGTGCCTGACACTGTCCTGGGCAGTGGGTGTAGAGGATCAATAATCTTTCTCTTCCTGAGAAAGGAAGCTCTATTGGGCTGGTTAACCAGGCATCTGGCCACAAGCCTGGGCCAGTGTTGATGGGCTCTGGCAAGTGAGTCATCCCAACTAATTCCCCCTCCTCCAGGTTATCACACCCAGCCCAGCTCCAGAAGTGAAAGAGCTGGCTGCAGATTGCGGAGAGGCCAGATGAAAATGCTTTTGCTCCCCTCAAGGGCTGCAGAGGGGGCTCTTGCAAAGGGGGTCATTGAGCTGCAGTTTCTTCTGCTTCCAATCCAGAAAGAGCCTGATGGATTAATCAAGGTGTCCTGGGAAAAGTTTTGAGTTCAAAGAGACAATTCCCTCCAGGAACTCCAGAAGAATTTTGTGTGGCGTTTAAAGAGTAAGAAGCTGCTGGGTGTGGCAGCTCACACCTGTAATTGTTGTACTTTGGGAGCCACAGGCAGGAGGATCACTTGAGGCCAGGAGTTAGAGAACAGTCTGGGCAATACAGTGAGATGCTCCCCACTACAAAAAAAGCAAGAAGATCCCTCTCATTACTCCTACTTGAGAGATGTGACTAGAAGGCAGAAAGCTGGCTGTCAATGGGGGAGTCTCTCTCTTCAGGCAGAGGTAGGGCTGCTTCCTGGGACAGAGGCGTAGATGGTATTTCTGGCTCTGCAGTTCCTGATGAAGACATACTGGGACACCCAGGCTAATCTTTGGCAAAACTGGGAGCTGAACTCAGGAGTCCCTACTGCCAGCCTCGCTGATGCGATTCCCCCTCCACTCCCCCATGTGTCTCGCTCCCTAGCTCCCTCCCCACCAGCTTCCATGCCAGAAGCCCCAGCTGGCTGGTGGAGAATGTCTTGCTCCTCAGCAGCTGGGATTTTTAAGTATTTATAGGAACATGGAACAGATCAGTGGCTGACAGGCCCAGGGAGCATGCAGGCCCCTTCCCAGAGGTCAGCAGCTTCACTCCCATTTCCTGCACCCCATCCTGATTTGACAGAACCTCGGATGACAAAGATGGAGTAGGTGAGCAAGGTATGGGGTGGCAGCCTCCACAGAACTCAAAGGATGTATTTGTCCATCTGCCCCGGGCTCAGCTTTCATACTCCGAGTCACTCACATCCCTCTATCCTAGCCGGAGCTCACCTGTGTGCCCACACAACCAAGGCCACACTGAATCCAAATGCACACTATTCGAACTCTCGACACTTTCACTGTCACACTCACATGTGTACACACATGCTTTCTAAATTCCACAGCCACGTGGATGCACACAGGCTCACATCTTTGCACACACAAAGGCTCGCTCACAGACCTACTGGGGCCCAGATTCCGGTCATTCCCCACAGGTCTTAATAAAGGTTCTGGGAGGGAAACTTGTTTCCTGTCTAAGGCAGGGTGGGAGTGTGTGTGTGTGCTGGGGGTGGGGGAGGCTACGAGAGTGAGTGTGAGAGTGCACATATGTTAGTGTGTGTCTGTATGTGTGTAAGGAGCAGGAGTGACTATGTCCTGAGTTTAGGGAGTGGGGAAGAGAAGGGAGAGATGGAGACAGGTGTGGACCAAGAGCCACTTAGAGCTGAAATCCTGGAAGGAAGCGAGGCTGAGATAAGAGCAAGGCAAAGAAATAGACACTGACAAGGATCAAGCCAGGGCAGGGTAGGGACTGGGGACAGTGCCCGCCCCCATGAAAAGCTGTCATATTGTTGCTCTGGTGGCCTGTGACAGCAGCACCATCTCCAACTGGAGCCTCCGCTCTCTGGATTTTGTCATTGTAACTTTGCTTTGCTACTTGGGCAGCCAGGAGTGGTGACAGGCAGGGAATATGGTGCCCAGGGCAGCCAGCCATGCCACTCCAGCCTGGCTGCCAATTCACCTGTCACTGCCCATCTCATCACCTGTGGCAGGTGCAGGGCGGGGAGGGCGGTGCAGATGAAACCAGCGATCAGCTTGGCTACCTTTGCCTCCTAGTGCCACAGTGGAAGCTAGGGGAGCAACCGGCCTTCCTCCCCAAAAGGTGGGCAGGGTTAACCAGACTTTGCCCAGGTCACTGAAGCCTGCAGCTGAGCCTGGGGAGAACGGGCCAAGTCTCTGCTCCCAGGCACCCAGGAACTATTGGAGAGAGACAGGAACCCGCATAGGAGACAGGGGCTTAAGGAGGAGGTTGGAGAAGACATGCTTTTGGCATAAACCGGGGGTCCCTCTCTGCGCTCACTGAGCCAGCAGCCTGCGCAGTGCTGAGCCTGCCCCTGGCCGCGTTCACCTGGGACAGCGCCTGAGCGGTGGCCGATCCCACCTGGATGTCCTGGGCGGGCTCCCACCCCATGCCTGCCGTCCTCGGCCGCGGTGGGGAGAGGCTCGCGCTGGTCCTTGCCATGCTTGGCGGCGGGCTCGGGGTCCCGCGTCGCACACGCCCCACCAGCCCTAGCCACCGCTCCGGAGGAGGGAACACCCCGGGCAGCCGTTCCGTGCCCCGACGGCTGCGACCCAGGACCCACTCCGCAGCAGCAATCTCCAGCTTTGTTCGTGGGTCCGGGAAGCAGAGGCCACCGCCGGCCACAGTCGTGGGCGAGAAGAAGGGCGCCAGGCGGCCTGGCCTGTTGCCGGGCACCCCACGTGGGCACCGGGCTTCTCCATGACAGCTGCTGCCCGGGTTGCCTGGGGTCGGTGGCTCCGGCGCGGTCCGGCAGCGAGGAAGGAAGGCGCAGCCCCAGTGGCGAAGGGGCAGGGTTGCGGCTCCGGCCACGGGGCGGGGACAGAGAAACTACCCCGGCGCCGTCTGGGCGCCCAGCTCCGTTCCCGCCGCGGCCAAGAGACACCGGAGAGCGTCGGCGGCTGGGGTACCACAGAGCCCTGGAACTCACCAGGCTGGGCTCAGCTAGGCGGCCACGCTCCACCCCCGGCGGGCGGCGGGACTCGGATTTCCCGGTGGTTTTAAAATTATGTCCTTGGAGCCCAGGACGCCCGGAGGAGCGTTCTGCGCCCCTCCGGTCGCGGTCTCCGCACTCAACCGACTTCCAGGGCCGCGGCGGAGGGGCGGAGGGGCGGGCACCAGAGTCCCACGGAGTCGCAGGTCCTCAGCCTGGGGCCTGCCCGCTACGCTCCGGATGCGGTAGGGTACTCCGCCTCGCTGCGCTGCTCCCTGGGGGCCGAGGCGTGTGCTGCAGGCGGGAGCTGCGGCTCCGAGGCTTCCAGGAGCCCCGGCCCCACCATCGGTCGAGAAACGCTGGGGGCTTCGAGGTCGCGGCTTCCGGAAATCCGGTTACTGAGCAGAGTTAGGGGGTCAGGTTTGAAAGGGATAGCGCCCCGGGTTGTAATCACCACCCGGCCCGCCGCTTCCGCAGCCGCGAGTCTAGCGCGGAGCCGTTGGGTGGACCAAGCCGGTGATGCGCGGGCAGGCAGCGGCTCCGCCTCGTAATCCTTCTGCGACCCGGACCCAGGGGCCGGCCCCACCTTTCCCTCAGTCAGGCCCCCAACCCAGCTCTCTCGATCCCCACCATCCCTCCAGGCCCAGTTCGCTTCAGAGGCGCCAGACCCGGAAAACAAGGAAGAAGCGAGCTCAGCCTCAATCCCGGTCCCCACCCCACTTTCGGGGCCGCTGCGCAGGAGAATTGAAGGGGGCGGACCCCGGATTAAAGCCACTGCCTTCCCAGCCTCGCGCCCCTTTCCTTCTGTCCGTGATGATTTCTTTATTGTCAGGCCAGGGCCAGGCTCCCAGCGCTGCCGGGACTGGGCGGTTGGGAGGGGGTTCTGGAGCCCACGCCTGGCGTCGGCGGGGGTCACCCCAGGGCCCTCGCAAATGCAGGGGGAACAGCTGGTTCCCGCCGTGGCAGGGAAGCGTGGACGGCGTGGGCTCAGGCGCCTGGCAGGCAAGCGAGGTCTCTAAGGCTTGGCCACTGTCACGGGTCCTGTGGTTGTTGCTTCCCCCCTCGCCACGCCCTTCTCCTGGGACGGAGATTTATTCCCTGGCGTGTGTCGGGAACGTGGCACCCTTGCAGGGACGCCCCCCGCAGTCTGATGCGGGGACTTTAAGATCAGACGCTTGGGGGCGGGGCTGGGAAAAACTGGCGGAAAATACTATAACTTTACTCTCAATGCCAGGCTGTTGTGGAAGCTACTGGGACAAGCCGTGGAAGTCCCCGCAGGAGGCTTCCGCGATATCCTAGGCTGCTGCTCAGTCCGCCAAACTCTTATCCATTGACTCACAAGCGCAGCCTGGAGGAGGAGGCCGCGCTGGACACGCCGGCGGCGCCTTTGCCCGGAGCAGCCTGGAGGTGTGGCGCGGCCGCGCTGGGAGCTGTGTATTGGAGGCTGGACCTGGGCACCCGAGGTTGGGCGGAGTGCAGGAGGTGGGTTCAGGGTTCTCCAGAGCATTCCCCTGAGCTGACCCGCAGGACTGCCTGGCCAGTAGGCACGGGGCCCGCGCAGTGACCTGCGACCCCGAGGCTGGAGCAGCCGCTGCAAACGCCGCGCTGGCCCCAAACACTGAGTCCTTTAAATGTTTTAATTAAGAATAATTAATAGGGCCGGGCGTGGAGGCTTAAGCCTGAATCCCCAGCACCTGGCGAGGCCGAGGAGGGAGTATCCCTTGAGCCAAGAGGTTCAAGACTAGCCCGGGCAACACAGTCAGACTCCATCCCTACAAAACAAACAAACGAAAATAAAACAAACAGAAAACCAAATTAGCCGGGCGTGGTGGCGTGGGCCTGTGGAGGCTGAAGCAGGACGATGGCTTGCGACCGCACCACTGCACACCAGCCTGGGCGACAGAGCAAGACCCTGTCTCGAAAAATGTCTATGTCCGGGTAAATGTATAGATTTTAAAACTATTTTGAAGGTGGCCTTTTTAATTTTCAACTGACCACTCTGGAGGAGACGCCTGACCCAGAGCGCTTTCCCTAAAGTTCGGTACCCAAAGTGCACCTTCACCTGGTTGGGGTCTCTGCCTTCTGCCAAGCCCTACCTCCTGCAGAGGTGGGCTCCATGGTGTCTCCCGCTCCGCCCCAACTGGAGAATAGTGTAAAGAATTGTCGGCCGGGCGCGGTGGCTCACGCCTGTAATCCCAGCACTTTGGGTGGCTGAGGCCGGTGGATCAGTTGAGGTCAGGAGGTCGACACCAACCTGGCCAACATGGTGAAACCCCATCTCTACTAAAACTACAAAAATTAGCCAGGTGTGGTGGTGGGCGCCTGTAATCCCAGCTACTCAGGAGGCTGAGGTAGGAGAATTGCTTGAATCCGGGAGGCGGAGGTTGTAGTGAGCCGAGATCGTGCCACCACAATCCAGCCTGGGCAACAAGAGTGAGACTCCATCTCAAAAAAAAAAAAAAAAAAAGAAGAAAAAAGAAAAAGAAAAAAGAATTGTCAACCAGAAGGAGCGGCAATTCAGAAGCACGCTTAAGCCAAGTCCTCAAGACTAGAAAGCATGGAGCAGGGGAGGTGTTTTGAAAGGTAAGGACAAAAGACCCTGGGCACGGATGGCTGAATCCGGGAATTAGCATCGTAATTTGTTGAGAAGGAGGCCGTGCTGTGTTGCCAGTTATTAATGGGTTTAATTGGTTGATCCACAGCCCTACTAGTGGCCTAACCAGTAGCCCAGGGCCCGGGAGGATTTGCAGGTCGTGTCAGAATTTGATTGCAGTTCCTTCCACTTGGCATAAGGAGACACCATCAGCCTGATTGGGAGGGTCATGGTGAGATGGAGCCCGCCGAGGTGGCAGCGCTGAGCTGATCACGGCCACCAACCATAGAGTGGGAGCCTTTCCTGCCCCCTTAACCGCAGCTAACATCACAAGCACTGATATGAGCTGTCTATCTGCACTGGAACCTGAGTTAGTCTTTGTCTGTGATTACCATTCTGCTGCGTTTATTTTGCCAGTTCATTATCCAGCCCTCTGAAATCAGGCCTCCCAAATTTAGTAGGTGCTGGGGAGGACCCAGGGAGTGGCTTGTGGGGGCTAGCTGATGAAACTGCCCTTTCCTTTCTGTTCTATGGGTGTGATGGTGTTTGAGAAATATGGGACTATGGTTTAGGTGCACTTCACATGTGCAAAGATGGAGAAAGCACTCACCTACACATTTAGGCTCAGAATATTGATTGAAACATTTTGAATGATCAAAAATAAAATTTTATTTTTAAAGTTTCTCTTTGAGATTTCGCTTAAGTTTTGGTAGATAGTCTTAAATTTTAGTGACCTCAGTTTGGGAATTAAGTAAGCCAAATATTGTGTCCTTATTATTAGTTACATAGAACTGTGCCTTAGACTTTGTTAGAAACTTCTGCTTCACCTTGACTGACTCATTTTCCATTTCTGGTTATACAAAATTAACTGACACTTTAATGCTGTGGCCACCTTTAAATAAAGTACGGTGTGACAAAAAAATACAAATGTTTTCAGAGATAAATGCATTCATTGACATCTGAGGTTACAGCAAATCTATTCTTCTCCTGCTTGCTTGTTCAGAGTTGTAATATTTGCTTTGGTGTAGAGCTGAAGACATAAATTGGTAACCAGTGGAATTATATAGCTTCAGACTTTATTTATTTTCACCATTTGTTTCACTCATATGCAAATTTATTCTGTACCAGGAAATGTCAATTTAATTATATTCCACAGTACATGGTGAATCACGTATATTTAGTCAAGTTGTAAATACACTAGAACCATATAAGCTCACAAAAATATATCAGCACATGATGGGTAAGTGACTTTTCCCCGAGAAAGCATATCTGTTTAACCTGCATGATCTCACCGCTTAGTGTTTACTTCTTTAGTCTACATTTGTTTCTCAGTTTTGAGTACAATCGTGATATGAAGAGACAAGTGAAATCACCACAATTTTGTTTTCCAAAATGTGAGACTATGCAAATACTGAAATGAGATTGAATATCCAAAATATCAAACCACAATTATGGCTTTGCTTTACTTTTTGCCCGTTTAAGTGACATGTGGCCCAGAATAGTTGGTAGGTATTCCTACCACAACCTTGCTTAGAATACTGGTTGGCTAAATATAAATTTTAGAGATGAAGTTTGTTCTATACCCGGATGTCAATGTGATTACTATGTCCACTTTACTTTCTTTAAAATACATATTTTTCTTACTTTTCACTTTCTTTTTCTTCTTGGTTGATTTATTTTGGCTCAGGGATTTTTTTCCTTATGATCTCAAGAAATTTTTCTCATGTAAAAAGACATAATCGTGCCAGGTGTGGTGGCTCATGCTTGTAACCCCAGCACTTTGGGAGGCTGAGGTGGGTAGATCACCTGAGGTCAGCAGTTTGAGACCAGCCTGGCCAAAATGTTGAAACATCGTATCTACTAAAAATACAAAAAAATGGCTGGGTGTGGTGACAGGCGCCTGTAATCCCAGCTACTAGGGAGGCTGAGGCAGGAGAATCACTTGGACCTAGGAGGCAGAGCTTACAGTGAGCTGAGATCGTGCCATTGGACTCTAGCTGGGTGACAAGAGTGAAACTGTTTCCAAAAAAAAAAAAAAAAAAAAAAAGATCTGGAATACAGAGAGAAGCATAATGCTTTGCAGGTCATGGATATAATCTTTCTTCTAGGAAAAATTTCTTTCAGATGTGACCAGAATTGGAAACATATTCCCTGCTGTCAGATAGCACTGGCTCAGGAGATGAATGAGGAGGAGCCTACAGGCTACCTCAAGGATAAGAAGCAGCAAAAGGCAAGCACAGGGGTGGCATGCACTCAGACTAGGGCTGCTCCTTCCTGGGCAAGTTTCAGAAACTCACTGACAGTTAGAGCTTGAAGCTTCCATAGAGATGAATGCCCACGTTTTCCAGATGGGAGAACTGATGCTTAGAAAGGCTGAATGACTTGTCTAAGATTTTGGGGCCAGACAGGGATCTTATTTCAGTATTTCTTGCATGAAACCATTCTACTTTCCACGTTTCTAATATATAACTTTTTAAAGGTCATTGTAAAAAGGAAATAACATAAACATCAAGTCTGGAGGCTAGTGGTGGGATTATTCACATTTATTTTTCCACTTGACTTGATATTTCAGGACAATAGTGATGCTTAAGTAATACCGAAATTATCCTGGGAATATAAAAAATAATATATCTGTTTACATTTTGGTGTGGGATGAGTAGAATCTTGTTTTCAAATTCCTTATTTGAAAGGCTATTAAGAAGAATAAACTCTCACTTAACAGTTTTCTAATTCCTTGGTGGTATCCTCTGTCCTTTGGTAATGTGAAAGTAGAGCACACTTTTCTATTTTTGTTCCTGCCGCACCCCTCATAAGGTGAAGCATGCATAGAGCACTCCCAGGGTCAGTGTGAGCCCAGCACCGGCTCAGGCTGCCGATGCTCCAGAGTCGGATTCCACCTTCCACTTAAATGGCAGCCACAGGTAGACGTGCCCATCACAACCACCTCTGTGCGTTCATAATCTCTGTTTATTCTGCAAGTGATTTCCACATGGAAAATGGCACAGTGTTTCTCAGAAGACAACTGCATAAAAATCAACATACTTCAAATTCACAGCAAATAATCAGATAATTGATGAAACTACTTACCCAAACGATAATTGTAAATTATGCCTTCTGAATATATTTGTCATAAACTTGGAGTAAGGAACCCTCACAGACACAGAACAATTCAAAAAATGCAAAGCTGTTTGTTAAAATACTGGTGCTTTTGGGTAGAAACCCTCATCCATATCCTGGTAAGGGTTGAAGTTGCACAGGTGTTTTCATTTGTCAAAATCCAGAAAACCATAAGCTTTAGATTTGTGAATTATGTTGTATTATATGCGATCTTTCTTTTTAAAAATGAGCTGTAAGCGGTCTCCCAGACAGCAGCTCAGCCTCCAGGACTCTCTTCCAGCATGACCAAAGACACCTTTTCACACAAGATGGTAGCAACAAATCATAGGTGCAATCACACCAAATTCACAGAAGATCAATTGAAAATCCTCATCAATACCTTCAATCAGAAACCTTACCCAGGTTATGCTACCAAACAAAAGCTTGCTTTAGAAATCAACACAGAAGAGTCTAGAATGCATGTTTAATGCTTCTAGGACTTTTCAGTGGGTTAGTCTAAAAGGTAAGTGTCTTTTAAAATTTTTAATAAAAATTTATAATTTGTAAGTAAACCTTTCTGTTAACAGTCTTGATTAGAGGATTTTAATTATGTTCAGAGATCATACATCTGTATCTTCTTCTATTTCATTTGAAAAGTACCAGTTTTCAATGTCACACCCATAATGAGGCGGAGCCTAGCTCTGTCGCCCAGGCTGGAGTGCAGTGGCACGATCTCGGCTCACTGCAACCTCCAACTCCCAGGTTCAAGCAATTCCCTACCTCAGCCTCCAGAGTAGCTGGGATTACAGGCACACGCCACCACACCTGGCTATTTTTTGTATTTTTAGTAGAGATGGGGTTTCACCATCTTGGCCAGGCTGGTCTTGAACTCCTGACCTCGTGATCCACCCACCTCGGTCTCCCAAAGTGCTGGGATTACAGGCATGAGCCACCGCGCCCAGACTTTTCTTTCTTTCTTTCTTTTTTTTTTTGAGACGGAGTCTCGCTCTGTTGCCCAGAATTGAAGAGCTAGGCACAGATTCCAGAAAAGACCAGAACCTGACTTTAGATTCAAGCCAGAGCCATGGGCAAGATCAACCTGGTGTGGAGTTTCAACGTAGAGAAGCCAGACGGTGTCATACCATCTATAGCACCTCTCAATTACACACTCTTATCAAGGCATTTATGAAAACCCATACCCTGGGATTGATTCCAGAGAACAACTTGCTGAAGAAATTGGTGCTTCAGAGTCAAGAGTCCAAATTTGGTTCCAAAATCGAAGATCTAGATTTCATCTCCACAGAAAAAGAGAACCTGTTGTGTCCTTAGAACAAGAAGCCCAGGGGCACGATTTCTGAGGGACTTCAAGGTACAGAAGATACACAAAATGACACCAACCTCACTAACACTCTCATTTCTCTAGAGTCAGAGCATGGTGAACACGGTCAAGTTCAGTGTATTTGATATTATCAACTTAGTCCCCAACTCTCTCTCAGAGTCTTTCTGGGAATCCATCCTGCTGAAAGTGCAAGCTAAACTTTCTGAAGATGGTAAAGAACTTAGCTGGGTGTGGTGGCTCACGATTGTAATCTCAGCACTTTGGGAGGCTGAGGCAGGAAGATTTGCTTGAGCCCAGGAGTTTGAAACCAGTCTGGGCAGCATAGTAAGACCTTGTCTCTATTATAAAAAACAAAATAAATAAAAAGGACTGTAGGAGGTCGAGACAGGTACAGGAGGCACCACACTACGCTATTGACACAGCCTGGATCCAGAGTTCAGCAGAACTTGAGACAATGAAAACAAATTTAGTAATAATCATTTTTCAATCATCGCAGTACTTATTGATTTGGACAAAAATCAGTTAATGTCAAACACTTAAAGTGAAGCTGCTCTGCCTATGGAGTAGCCATTCTTTTATTCCTTTAGTTTCTTAATACATTTTCTTTCACTTAAAAAAAAACCTTATAGTTTGATGAAGAATGACATATATACCTCATCTCAAAGAATCTTCTCACACACACTTATTAATTACAAGAGGAAAATCAGTAATTTTGCAGCAGAGAAATATGGCCAACTCCACCTTAACCAAGTGGCTTAAAGTCACGGCACCAGTAATGGCACAAACCAATGTGAGATGCTTCCTGATAGGATACACTAAAAAGGGCACAGTCTCTTCTGCATGTTGCTGACAAAAAGTGGGTAAACTGAAACTGAAACCAATAATTAGACAATGTCAAGCAAACACAAATTCAGGTTGACAGTCTGCAAAGTAGCATCCACGTACTCTTCAGCAATGGATTGATCCTAGCTACTCAGGAATCAGAGGCAGGAGGATTGTTTGAGGCCAGGAATTCCAGATCAGCTTGGGCAACATGATGAGACCCCATCTCTACAAACATCTTTTTAAAAATGAGCCGGGCCGGGTGCGGTGGCTCACGCCTGCAATCCCAGCACTTTGGGAGGCTGAGGCGGGCGGATTACGAGGTCAGGAGATTGAGACCATCCTGGTTAACACAGTGAAACCCCGTCTCTACTAAAAATACAAGAAATTAACCAGGCATGGTGGCGGGGCGCCTGTAGTCCCAGCTACTCGGGAGGCTGAGGCAGGAGAATGGCGTGAACCCGGGAGGCGGAGCTTGTAGTGAGCCGAGATCGCGCCACTGCACTCCAGCCTGGGCGACAGAGCCAGACTCCGTCTCAAAAAAAAAAAAAAAAGAGTCAGGTGTGGTAGCGTGCATCTGTAGTCTCAGCTACTCAGGAGCCTGAGGCAGGAGGATAGTTTGAAAACAGGAGATGGAGGCTGCAGTGAGCTATGATCGTGCTACTGCACTCCAGCGTGGGTGACACAGCGCTTTCCTGTTTCCAAACAACAACAACAAGAAAACAAAAAAAAAAATGGATAGAATAATGACAATAAAAATGGAGAAAAAGTAGGCTGACTCAGGAAATGCTTAGAAAGTGTAGCCATACCTCAAAGATATTGTGGATTTGGTTCCAGACCACCACAATAAAGTAAATATTGCTATAAAGTGAGTCACACAAATTGTTTTGTTTCTTTGTGAATATAAAGTTATATTGACTGGGTGTTGTGGCTCATGCCTATAATCCTAGTACTTTAGGAGACGGAGGCGGGAGGATCACTTGAGGCGGAGGTTGCTGTGAGCCAAGATCGGGCGACTACCCTCCAGCCTGGGCTACAGAGTGAGACACTGTCTAAAAAAAAAAAAAAAAAAAAGGCCGGGCACGCTGGCTCATGCCTATAATCCCAGCACCTTGGGAGACCAAGGCGGGTGGATCACGAGGTCAGGAGTTCAAGACCAGCCTGGCCAAGATGGTGAAACCCCATCTCTACTAAAAATACAAAGAATAGCCAGGTGTGGTGGCGTGTGCCTGTAATCCCAGCTACTCTGGAGGCTGAGGTAGGGAATTGCTTGAACCTGGAAGTTGGAGGTTGCAGTGAGCCGAGATCGTGTCACTGCACTCCAGCCTGGGCGACAGAGCTAGACTCTGCCTCATTATGGGTGTGACATTGAAAACTGGTACTTTTCAAATGAAATAGAAGATACAGATGTATGATCTCTGAACATAATTAAAATCCTCTAATCAAGACTGTTAACAGAAACGTTTACTTACAAATGATACATTTTCATTAAGAAATACACTTATCTTTTAGACTAATCTGCTGAAAAGTCCTAGAAGCATTAAACAAAACAGAAGCAGAAAGCACCTTGGCGCCATAACTTTGGGTTCTCCATATCATCACTCACTACAAGGAACCAAAGCTTCTTGGAGAAATGGCTGCTTTCTGACTGCAGGCAGGAAATGTGCAAAATCAGTCTAGATCATCTTGTCATACTGGAAAGCAAGGGCACTTTTATACCCCCCAGGGTCATGTCCATAGGCTCCAAGAGGCAACTTGAAGGAGGTCCCACTATCCAAACATGAACGAATATAAGCATCAGTAATAATGATGACCACAAGCCAGGCACGGTGGTTCACACCTGTAAGTCCAACACTTTGGGAAACTAAGGTAGATGGATTCCTGTAGCCCAGGTGTTCAAGACAAGCCTGGGCAACATGATAAAACCCTCTGTCTGCCAAAAATAGAAAACAAAAAAATTAGGCAGGCATTGTAGCATGTGCCCGTAGTCCCAGCTACTTGAGAGGCTGAGGTGGTAGGGTCACCTAAGCCCAGGAGTCTGAGGCTGCAGTGAGCTGTAATTATGCCACTGCACTCCAGCCTGGGCCATAAAGCAAGATCCATCTCAAAAAACCCCAAACAAACAAAAATAATGATGATCATGATGATGATGTTGATGATGATGGTGATGACTGCAATGAGCAGGTGCACACCTGACATGTTTAAATCGTCAGGCTTATAATGATATTAATGCATGCGATCAATAGAATAAATACATCATCCAGATGTTCGAATTAGCATAAAAAGACTACAGTATTCCCCCTTTATCTGTGTGGCATACTTTGGAAGACCTCCAGTGGATCTCTTAAACCATGGATAATACCGAATCCTACATTAGCACTTACCACACACTGTGGTTGTAACTTTTGCAGTTTGAGGTACAAAAGCAAAACTAGCAAGAATGTATTTTTCCTTTTCCACAATTTTACAGATAGAAGATTAATTCTTACCCTAGATGTTAGCAACCTCAGCATATTATTTTCCTCATTAAGTGGGAAACTTTCTTCTTTTCAGTTACTGAAAGCATTTTCAGGTTTCTCTTTTGCATATCTGAATTGCCAGCATCACTACTCTTGCATTTTGGGACGATTACTAAGTAAAATAAGGGTTACTTGAACACAGGCACTGCAATACTAAGCTAGGTCCATCTGATAACTTAGATGGCTGCAAATGTCTAATGAGCAGGAAGCAGGAAGCATGGATCTGCCAAGCAAAGGAATATGTCACATCCTGAACCAGATGTAGCAGAATGGTGGGAAGTTGCATCACATTCCTCAGAATAGCACATGACTTAAAACTTATAAACTGTTTACTTCTGGAGTTTTATATTTAATATTTTTGACTGTGGGTGACTGAAAGTGAGGAAAGTAAAGCCACAAATAAGGGGATACTACTATATTATAAATATAAATGTGCTCAAGGACTGAAATAATAATCATATTGAGTAAACACATGTGAAATCTTAGCAGAGATAAAAACTTAAATAAAAATTCTAGTACTTAAAAATACAATATCTTACAGAAAAATTTCATTAGACTGAGAAGAGGCAGGAGAATAGTTCCCAAAATTAGTTTTTAAAAAATCAACCCATTTTTGGCCAGGCACAGTGGCTCACAGCTATAATCCCAGCACTTTGGGAGGCCAAGGCAGGCAGATCATGAGGCCAGGAGATCGAGACCATCCTGCCTAACACGATGAAACCCTGTCTCTACTAAAAATACAAAAAAGTTAGCCAACCATGGCTTGCAGTGAGCCGAGATCGCGCCACTGCACTCCAGCTTGGGCGACAGAGCGAGACTCTCTCTCTCTCAAAAAAAAAAAAGAAGAAAAAATCACCCCCTTTTTAATTTCTTCAAGTGCCTTCTAGGATTTTAGGAAACCAGATTACTACTTAGAAAACTGGTAAATAAAAGAGTAACTGATAAATTAAGAATCCTGTATTTATTCTACCTTTTCTCTACAAGCAGTACCTCAGGGTAACCAAAGAGATAATGAAGAAAAACTATCTACAAAAGTTTTGTGTTTAATATATGAAAGAATAATAATAGAATTAAAATGGCTCCATTTCTTGACCTCTAATTTAATCAGTTTTGTAAGTTATCATCTCTGCTGCTCTTGGTTTGGTTTAGCCAGGAAAACAGCCAATTAAGTATTATAGAAATAAACAGCTTAATATAAGAATTAGTGCCTACATTCTTGTGCATCTAAGTAAAAAAATATGAAAGTTTGGCAGGTTGCCTCCAGAAAGTCAGAAACATAATCACAAATGGCATCAGCTGAAAACACTGTATAGGAGGGAAAGCAGCAGCTCGTGAAAGAGTCCAGGAAACTTCTGTATTCACCAGGATTATGAAGTACACACTCGTGTGTGGTCTATGAGGAGGCTATATCTAGATGCTAGAATTGCTGAGAAGAACCTTGTTAAAAGCTCTGAAAGTCTCCATGCCTGGCTGCCAAAAATTGCTGACAGTGACTTCAGCTTTACTTTTATCTTTGGAATTGTGTGTGAATTTTCTCTATTTGCAAATTTTATGAGGATTCACTTAGGAAAGAGAGTTCTAGAATATAGAGTTCTTAGTTTTAGAAAAGTGTAGTGGTTGCTGCCAAGTTGACAAAAGAATTCAAAACAGCTGCTAATATCACAAAAAGAAAGACAACTAGAAATAATGTTTGGGTAGAAAAAACATAACATTGTCTATGAAATATTCTTGAAAAAAATCTAAACGGTTCCTTAAACTTTCATTGTTTTTTGTAAAAACACTTAGTTATAAAGTGTCATGGAAGACATCCTAAAACTCTTCTGTTGCGGGAAGTCAGGGACCCCGAACGGAGGGACTGGCTGGAATCATGGCAGAGGAACATAAATTGTGAAGATTTCATTTTAATATGGACATTTATCAGTTCCCAAATAATACTTTTATAATTTCTTATGCCTGGCTTTACTTTAATCTCTAAATCCCGTTATCTTCGTAAGCTGAGGATGTACATCACCTCAGGACCACTGTGATAATTGTGTTAACTGTAAAAATTGATTGTAAAACATGTGTGTTTGAACAATATGAAATCAGTGCACCTTGAAAAAGAACAGAATAACAGTGATTTTTAGGGAACAAGGGAAGATAACCATAAGGTCTGAGTGCCTGTGGGGTCGGGCAAAAAGAGCCATATTTTTCTTTTTGCAGAGAGCCTACAAACAGCCGTGCAATTAGGGAAGATATCACTACATTCTCTTCCTAGCAAGGAATATTAATATTAATACCCTGGGAAAGCAATGCATTCCTGGTGGGAGGTCTATAAATGGTTGCTCTGGGAATGTCTGTCTCATGCGGTTGAGATAAGGATTGAGCTATGCCCTGGTCTCCTGCAGTATCCTCAGGCTTACTAGGGTGGTGAAAAACTCCACCCTGGTAAATTTGAGGTAGGACTGGTTCTCTGCTCTCGAACCCTGTTTTCTGTTGTTTAGGATGTTTATCAAGACAATACGTGCACCACTGAACATAGACCCTTATCAGTGGTTCTGCTTTTGCCTTTTGTCCTGTTCCCTCAAAAGCATGTGATCTCTGTTAGACCCTTAGTAGTAGTTCTTCTTTTTGCCCTTTGAAGCATGTGATCTTTGTACCTACTCCCTTTTCTTGAACTCCCTCCCCTTTTGAAACCCTAAATAAAAACTTGCTGGTCTGAGACTCAGGTGGGCATCATGGTCCTACCAATATGTGATATCACCCCCAGTGGCCCAGCTGTAAAATTCCTCTTTATACTGTCTCTCTTTATTTCTCAGTTGGCCAACACTTACGGAAAACAGAAAGACCCTACATTGAAATATGGGGGGCAGGTTCCACCAATGCAGATTCTCATATTCTGGTGATTAGGATGGGAGCATCTATGGGAGTGTCCATTTCACACAGAGTAAAAGTCCGAGTTCTGACAATGTCCTACTAGTTCCCATGTGAAGCAGACTCCACTTCCTGTATAAGCTCATTGGTTACAACTCTCTCCCCTTCACTCACTCAGTTCCAGCTACACTAGCCTTGCTCTTCCTCAACACAAGCCCACCCAGGACCTTTGCACTTACCATTCTCTCTGTCAGCAGATCTCCCTCCTTTCTTTAAGTCTCTGCATAAAGGCCACCACCCTATGAGTGAGGGTTTCTATGATTACCCCTTCCCCAGCTGGACACTCCCTTCTATGCTCAATTTTTTCCCAGAGCTCTTAATATCATGTGTCTGTCATTCATATTCTCTCTTTCTCTCTTTCTTTCTTCTGTCCTCTCCCACTAGAACATCATCAATAATGGGTGTTCTGTCTCTTGTCATAATCCTTAGCAAATACCAGGGGCTCAATAGTTGTTGAATAAATGAATCTTACTTTACTGGAAGAGCAAGTTCCTTGGACTCAAAGATCTGCCCTAAAATAGGAACTTAATAAATAATAAATGAATGAATGAATGAATGAATGAATGGGTACATGAGACACTCAACTTGCATCTCATTTTTTATAGGTATATAGACTAATATGAAAGCAAGTGCTTTCTACTTAGAAATCAGACATAATGGTTTAAGTAGCTTATTCAAGGACATACAATAAAGGGAAAGTAATACAATCACATTTTAAAACTCCAGCCAAGTCCCTGACTTTATTTTGCTGTGTCCCTGCATGTTCTCAGCATGACAAATCAGAACTTATCCAGATTTTCTTGCTTGGCTGAAATACCAGTACCAAAAATGTCACAAGTTAATAAACTCTGGATTTATTATGAAAGTAAATTTCACAGAAATCTCAAAAGCATTTATCTTGTATATTCAGATATGTAAAAAATATACAGGGAGAGATCATCATCCATGCTTGAAAACACCCCCAGAAGCAAACCTGCAGCATAAGCTTCATGTGCATCATCAGTGCCTGACACTGCCCATCAGCCAGCCCAGAGCAGCACCCAGATGGTCACCTCAGGTGTTGGGGACACAAAGAAACAAAAGACGTTCCTGTTGGGAGTCATGTTTGTTGAGGGGAAAGAGACAAGGGGACAATGCAACTGACTTGGAATGGGACAGCAATTTGTCTTCCAGAGGCCATCTCAGCTGCATTTTGCAAAGTGTTATGCTAGCCTTGCTCACACACCAGCAAAACGCATGCCAACTCACCATCTAGCAACATCTCTCCGCCTGCTGTTTCAGGAGGATGTGCCAGCGTTGTGTTTTGTTCAAACTTGAAAACTGCATTTCTAGGAATCCTTTTACCAGCATATGGTTGCGAAAGAGGACCTCACTGTGATCAGGAAGCTGGACCCAGAGGAGGGACTGCCAGGTTCAAATCTCACCTCTGTGACTCACTAGCTGTGTCCCCGACAGACATGTCACCAACCAACCCTCTCTACACTTCAATGTCCTCACCTCTAAAAAGTCTGCTTATAATTCTTATGATAATTGTAGGCGATATTGCAGGAAAAACACTTACAGTGCCTTGCAATTCCAGGCCTTAATACATACTACCTATTATTATAATAGCTGTTAATATATTAATATTATATATATTAATGTTGACTTTTTAAAAAAATCACCATTCAAAAATAAATAGTACATTTGTCTTCATCTTGAGTTTAGCTTGTGGCAGTGACTTCTAAAGGTTTATCATTTACTTACAACTAAGTGTTTGCCAATAATCAGGAAAAACTGCTATCAGGCAAATGTTAAGATTAAGCTTTTCTACATTTGGCTGGCAAAAATCAAGTCATTTAAAGCCTTCCCCCTCAATTCTACACCTGAATAAAAATATACATGATTTGTTAATGGAAAGTTTAACAGAAATGTTGAACAAAGATGACCTCATATAGTATTTAAATAAGATAAGCAAAACGAGTAAGATTTTAAAATATATACATAGGCATGTGTAGGTTCAACTAGACATTTTTGTGGCAAATTACTGTCTGATAAAACAATTGTTTAATTTAATATCCTACATTGCCTCACTGCTTAAAAAATGAAATAAGATCAAATGACATCAAAATATACATTTATTTTTCTGTTTCTATTAACCACGCTAACCAAGGACACATGTCAGAGGCATTAAATGAGCTTTACATCAAGTTACACAAGAATTCACCTCACTCATGGAGATCCTAATTTAGTAGGCTGGGGAAGAAGCAAGTAACATCTGTGGTTATTAACCACTGTGCAAGATCTCTCTCTTTTTCTTTTCCCTTTCGACAGGGTCTTGTTCTGTCACCCAGGCACAATCACAGCTCACTGCAGCTTTGACCTCCCAGGCTTAGGTGATCCTCTCACCTCAGCCTCCTGAGTAGCTGGGACTACCGGCATGCACCACAATGCCCAGCTAATTTTTTGTACTTTTGTAGAGACAGGGTTTCACCACATTGCCCAGGCTTGTCTCAAACTCCTGGGCTCAAGCGATCCACCCGCTTGGGCCTCCCAAAGTGCTGAAATTACAAGTGTGAGCCACCGCGTCCAGCCCAAGATCTCTCCTTTGAAAAGAAGTTTTTTGCCTTGAAATTGTGTGCAAAAAACGTTTCTTGATTCTGTAACCCTGCTCCCAAAACAAAACTTGACTGTTTGCAACTCAATAAAGAGAAATGTTGAGTTGCTCCTCAGCCCTTAAAAATCATGAAATAACCCTCTGGTCTTTTAACACTAACAAGAGAGTTAAGGGAAATGGGAAGGGAGGAGGCAGGACTTTCCATCTGTTCTGGGAAATCATGTGACTGCCTTCCCTTTATACTGATAAGGCTGCCAACAGAACTCTTAGTGCTGATGGGTGTGCTCTGTGTCTCACTCTTCCTATGCATAACCATTAGCCACATCAGTCTGCTCAAAACCTTCCTAACTTCCTGCCATCCAAGGTCCTTGCTTCTTTCATTCATTCAGTCAATGTTTTCTGAGCATGTACTGCACCCCAGGGAACAAATGCAAAAATGCCCCTGCCCTCCTGGTGCTTGCATTCTAATTTCTAAAAAATGGCCTCCTGAAACTGCCAGACTTGTTTAAAGAACTGCTTCCTCAATGTGTTTCTTAAAAATGATGGTATTTTGGGGGCAGAAAAGCAAATAATCGCAGTTTGAGAAAACAATGTGGTTCAAAGGATTAAAGAAATTAGAGGCTATAGAGGGTCTGCACGAGAAAAGATAAGGGAACTCGTGAACCTTTTGGAGTGGAATGAAGCAGTAACAGAATGACTGGCTTGGAGGTTATTTCTGACGGGGTATATAAACCCACTCTGGAAATAGGAATGACCTGGCAGAGGATTAGGATTCAGTGGCCAGAAGTAGGACCTGTTCCCAGCAAGAACAAATTTAACAATTCCTACTAGAAATGGGATCAGGAGAGAGGGCAATTCACGACCAGCAGAGGTATCAACATCTTCAAGTAGCCGTAACAACTACTTTAATTTTTTGGTAAAAGTTTTTCCAGGTCAATAAAAAATTAAGGGGTTAAAAAGTAAGAGTGATACTTAGATAAAGTTATCAATAACAACCAAGACCCAGAAAGCTTACCCAGCTAGTCA